>NC_052147.1:173207410-173415594 GCF_902713615.1 Scyliorhinus canicula
CTCCTCCTCCTCCCCCCTCTCTCCTCCCTCCCCCCCTCTCTCTCCTCCCCCCCCCTCTCTCTCTCCCCCCCTTCCTTCCTCTGTTAGGGGGGGGGGGTGCGGCGTTAGGGGGGGGGGTGCGGCGTTGGAGGGGGGTAGGGGTGGTGAAGGGGGTAGGGTGGTGAAGGGAGGGGGTTGGGGTAGGGGCAGCTGCGTGCAGAGGGGGGGCGACGGTGCGTTGGCCCCGGGCATCCGTCGCCCCCCTCCTCAGCACGCCGCTGCCACTACCCCAACCCCCTCCCCTCACAACCCCTACCCCTTCACCACCCCTACCCCACTCCAACGCCGCACCCACCCCCCACTAACGCCGCACCCCCCCCCCCCCACTACGGAGGAGGAAGGGGGGGAGGAGGAAGGAAGGGGGGGAGGAAGGGGGGGAGGAGGAAGGAAGGGGGGAGGAGGAAGGAAGGGGGGAGGAGGAAGGAAGGGGGGAGGAGGAAGGAAGGGGGGGAGGAGGAGAGAGGGGGGGGTGGGTACCGGCCTTCAGAGGGAGGGGGACGGGGTGTGGGTTGCGGCGTTGAGGGTGGGGGGTGCCGGCGTTGAGGGGGGGGGGGGCCCGGCGTTGAGGGGGGGGGACCCGGCGTTGAGGGGGGGGGACCGGCGTTGAGGGGGGGGGGGGTTGCGGCGTTGCGAGAGATGGGGGGCGGCGTTGGAGGGGGGCAGGGGTGGTGGGAGGGGGGTAGGGGCGTTGGAGGGAGGTAGGGGTGGTGAGGGGGGGGTGGTTAGGGTAGGGGGCAGCGGCGTACAGAGGGGGGGGCGACGGTGCGTTGGCCCCGGGCATCCGTCCCCCCCCTCTCTGCCCGCCGCTGCCCCCAAACCCCCCGATGGCCGCAACTCCCCGATGGCCGCAACCCACTCCCCGATGGCCGCAACCCCCCGATGCCGCAACCCACCCCCCCCCCAATGCCTCAACCCACCCCCGACACTGAACGGCGTCAACCATCATCAATGGTTGACGCCGTTTTAAATCAACTCTGATTTGCGCCGACGTGACCCGTGGCCACGTCGGCGGGACTTCGGCCCATCCGGGCCGGAGATTTCAGGTCAGTGCAAATAAAATGAAATCCCGCCGGCGCCAGCTGTTTTCACAGGCCGCCGACGGGATTTGCACAACGCCGGTTTTTTTCCGGCGGGAGAATTACGAAACCTGCGGGAGCGGAAATGACGCCGCTTCCCGCCAATTCTCGACCCTGCGTGGGGTCGGAGAATCCCGCCCCAGGTTTCTGAAATTCTGCGTTACGTTCATATTGATGAAAACAGAAAAGTAGAAATAAAGGAGACATTTCTGGGATTTTTTCAAGTCAACAAGAAAGATGCAGTCAACCTGGTAAATAAAATTCAGGAAAAATTGGAAGAAGACAAAATTTCCATGAATGACTGTCGTGGTCAAGCATATGATAACGCAGCAGTTATGGCTGGAGTGAGAGGAGGTGTTCAACAAAAATTCTTGAAGTTAACCCAAAAGCGTGTTTGTGAACTGCGAGAACCACAGCCTCAATTTGGCCTGTGTCCATGCAAGTGAGGTGCAACCTGTTGTTGTTACATTTTTTGGCATTCTAGAAAAACTCTTTACTTTTTTTTCTTCATCTACTTCTCGTTGGGAAGTGTTAAAATCATTTGTCACTCGGACTGTGAAAAGACAGTGTGACACAAGATGGAGTTCCAGCCATGATGCTGTGCAAGTAATCCACGAAGAGTGTGACAACGTTATTGCAAGCCTTCAACACCTGCTGGAAGGAGAATTTTCAAGGGAAACTAAATCTGATGCAGGATCGCTACTGAACTCTATTCAACAGTTCCCGTTTATAGCTTTATTAAATTTTTGGTATTCAGTTTTATCATCAGTGGAGAAAGTCTCAAAACGTTTGCAGGATCCGAAAATGGGGTTCCATGAAGCTTCTTGTGATCTGAGAGGACTTATTCATATCTTGAATTTGAAGAATAACAAAATTATCCACAATGCAATAGATTTAGCCAATGAATATTGTGAAAATTGGGGTATACCAATTGCACGAACAAGGAGAAGAAGAATAATGCCTGGAGAGTCAGCAAGAGATAGTGGACTGATGGCACAAGAAGAAATGAATAGAGTAATGGTAGAGATTGTGAACAGATTAAAAACTGAAATTGAAGACTGTAGTGTCCGTCTTCAAAGACTCAGTGACTGATTTTCTTTCTTCTGAACTTGAATTCAGTAGTGTGAAGATGAACAAGAAAAAGAGAAATTAAAAAAGGAATGTTCAGACTTTGCAAATTATTATGACAATGATGGTTGCAATTCAGTTATATGACAAAATTATTGATTTTGTGATGCCCTTCGAGCTGGAGGGAATAGAGTTCCCCCTGATCCTAAAGATGCTCTGGAGTCTTTACGGCAGTATGGGAGGGATGTCTTTCCGACGCTGTGTGTTTCATACAGATTACTGCTGACAATTGCATTTTCAGTCGCAAGCTGTGAAAGGTCATTTTCAAAACTGAAATTAATAAAAACATATCTGAGGTCTTCTATGTCACAGGAGCGACTGACCAACCTGGCTTTAATAAGCATTGAAAAAGAATTTCTCACAGCTGATGTAAAAAGTGAAGTAGTTCAGGTGTTTTGTGACAGGAGGTATAATTTGGGGAAAAGAACTTAATAAATTTGATTGATTTATATTAAAATCGAATAAAGCGTTTTTTCATGTTTATCTGTTTTATATTCAAAATGTTTTCCTTTCTCATAATATTTCTCAGTATTAGGCCTTATATTTGAGTCTTTGGGGCATACAATCAAGATTTGCCCCGGGCATCACCAGCTCTGCACGCCACTGATGGGGAGGACCAGACCGGGTTCGTGAAGGGAAGGCATTGAGGAGGTTGTTGAATGTGATCCCCTCTCCAGCGAGGGAAGAGAGACAGTGGTGGCACTGGATGCAGAGAAGGTGTTCAATTGGGTAGAGTGGGGTTATCTTATGGTGGTATTGAAGAGGTTTGGAATTGGGCCAGTTTGTGGCTGCTGCATAAGGAGCCGAGGGCAAGTGTGCGCACTAACAGCACAAACTCAGGGCATTTTACACTGCATTCGGGGCATGAGGCAGGGGGGGCCTATGTCCCCCCTTCTGTTCGCATTAACTATCGAGCTCCTAGCTTTTGCATTAAGGAGCTCAGAGCTGTGGAAGGGAATAGTGAGGGAGGGTACAGCATAGGCTGTCCCTATATGCTGACAATCTGCTATTGTACATTTCGGAGCCGAACGGCGGACATAATGGAGCTGCTCAGAGATTTGGGACGTTCTTAGCCTGGAGAAAAGCATGGTTTTATGGTCTACCCCTGGGAGTGGGAAAAAATATATAATACATTCCTGGGACAAAGGGCTTATCTTATGAAGGAGAGGTGATCTTAATGAAACATTTAAGATCTAGAGGGGGATTGCCAGGGTGGATGCTGAGAGCATGTTTCCTCCTTTGGGAGAGACTAGAACACACAGTTTAAAAATAGGAGGCTTGAATGACCAAGGAAGTCAGTGGAAGGTATGATAAAGATTTATTTTAATTTAACTTAAAGTCTTCCCATGGCAGTAACTATCTACAATCATTTGGGACAACCAATATGCCGGTCCCTGCTGGGGCCAGCTTTTACTCTTGGTTTTACAAGCCCCAGCTGAGTGGGCCTCCCCCCCACCGGAGAAGCTCATACCCCATGAGCCACGGGGAGATCAATAATGATTTCCCCATGGGACTGATGTGGGTTATGACATCGCCAGATTTTAAGACAGAGATTAAGATGATTTTTGTTCTCACAGATGGCCATCAAACAGCGGAGGCTGGGTCACTAAATTTATTCATAGCTGAGTTAGATAGATTTTTGGCTGACAAGGGAGTCAAGGGTTAAGGAGGCAGATGAGAAAGGGGAGTTAAGACCACAGTCAGATCAGGCAGGATCAAATGGAGGAGCAGGCTTGAAGAGCCATTTTGCCTACTCCTGTTCCTTGGTCTTATGTTCCTAAATTGTTGGAGAAACATTATGATGAACCAATGCATAGCTAGAAAGGATTAGAAATTCAGGGTGAAGCAATGAGAAATGGCAGTCAAATCAAACCTCCAGTAAGTGAAAAACAAAGTAGAAAGTAAAAATAAATGAACAATGGGAAAACAACAGCCTACAAATTAGCTTGGGCCCCATTTGGAATTCAGGGTAGACTCAGGGCTCCCGTCCCCCAGCCACATGTTTCTTGGCTATGCGCCGCTTGCTGGGGCTGTGATTCTATCATCCGCCGCTTGTCAATGGGATTTCCCATTGAAACCAATCCACACCGCCGTGAAACCCACTGGCAGAGATGCGCTGCCAGCGGGAATAGTGAATCCCGATAACCAGAGAATTCCGTCCAGTGTTGTGCAGCCATCATTTACCCAACCCAAGAAACTCACGGATCATAATGGCGATTTTAAAAAAAGTGCTCCTTTAGACCCATAATTTACATTTTTAGGGGGGTCTATTGTTTGTCGACGTCTTTTAAAAAATGGCTCCCATATTAGCAGTGGGACCAAATTCTGTGCATATTCCACTTTTTACCTTAATGAGGTATGAAATCAAACCAATAAAAAATGGATACGAACAGACAGAAAAGGAGAAAGTGTCATGTTTGTAGACTTATGTATTATCATTGTCCATCTGAAGATATTAATGTATATACATCACTCGGAATAGTCTGGAAGGGCAATTCACTTTATGTTCTTTGATCTTCTGTTCAGTTTTCTTCAGGGCCACAGGTGCAGAAACCAATGAAACATCATTGGTTCTGAATATGATTTATATGCTGTCTAGTGCAGTAATTACTGGCAATAACACAGACAATTTAATAGTTTAAGCTTGATATCCACTGCTTTCCTATGAAGATATCTGTGTTTAGGGGTTTTTGCAATGAAAGCAAGATGCTCTTCTTTATCAGAAGCTTAGATGTTTGTACCATTGTCTTAACAAATGATCAATCTGCCATGTTGGAAAATGGATAAAAAGCGCAGGTGGCTGGAGGTACAGCTTGGAATGTTGTCTGAATTCAATTACCAGAAAGAAAAATGTTGCAAAATGGGCCAAACATAAAATATGCTTGACAGCTAAGAAAGAAACATTAAATGATGTTTTCTTGTTTTGATATGCTTTCTGTTTTAACTGTTTCTTTGTGGTTAGTAGTGAAGTGAAAATGAAGATCAAATGATTTCATTGCAATTGCCCATCTTTGCCATCTTCCAGTTGGGTGGGACTGCACTCTCCTGGATCCATTCGTATCTATCTCATTGTAGACACAGAATCACTTGCAATGAACATAGAACATAGAACGATACAGCGCAGTACAGGCCCTTCGGCCTTCGATGTTGCCGACATGGAAAAAAAAAACTAAAGGCCATCTAACCTACACTATGCCCTTATCATCCATATGCTTATCCAATAAACTTTTAAATGCCCTCAATGTTGGCGAGTTCACTACTGTTGCAGGTAGGGCATTCCACGGCCTCACCACTCTTTGCGTAAAAAACCCACCTCTGACCTCTGTCCTATATCTATTACCCCTCAATTTAAGGCTATGTCCCCTCGTGCTAGCCACCCCATCCGTGGGAGAAGGCTCTCGCTGTCCACCCTATCTAACCCTCTGATCATTTTGTATGCCTCTATTAAGTCACCTCTTAACCTTCTTCTCTCTAACGAAAACAACCTCAAGTCCATCAGCCTTTCCTCATAAGATTTTCCCTCCATACCAGGCAACATCCTGGTAAATCTCCTCTGCACCCGTTCCAAAGCTTCCACGTCCTTCCTATAATGAGGCGACCAGAACTGTACGCAATACTCCAAATGCGGCCGTACTAGAGTTTTGTACAACTGCAACATGACTCATGGTTCCGGAACTCAACCCTCTACCAATAAAGGTCAACACACCATAGGCCTTCTTCACAACCCTATCAACCTGGGTGGCAACTTTCAGGGATCTATGTACATGGACACCGAGATCCCTCTGCTCATCCACAATGGCTCTTCTTCCTGCTCCCGCAGTACCTCCGGTATCCCCCAAGTACACATCTTTGGCCCCTCCTATTTCTCATCTCTATGCTGCCCCATGACGACATACCTGATAGCGCAGCATTAATTTTCACATGCATGCTGACACGCAACTCTATCTCACCACCCCTTCTTGACTCCTCCCGTGTTGCGAAATCCTTGTCAGGAATTTAAGTATTTCATCCATGTTTTCAGGTCACTCTCTGGCCTTTCCCCTCCCAACTTCCCCTTCAGCTCCATGATCCTCTGAGACCTCTATGTTTCCCTACTTGTGGCCTTTTTAAAAATAAATTTAGAGCACCTAATTTTTATCCCCCAATTAAGGGACAATTTAGCATGGCTAATTCACCTAGCCTGCACATCTGTTTTGTGTGTGGGGGTGAGACCTAACCGGACACGGGGAGAATGTGCAAACTCCACACGGGCAGTGACCCAGGTTCCTTGGTTCCGCGAGGCAGCAGTGCTAACCACTGCACCACCCTGTTGCCCCTAATTTTGGCCTCTTGAGCATCCCTGATTTAAATTGCTCCACCATTGGTGTCTGTGCCTTCAGCAACCTGGGCTCTAAACTCTGGATTTCCTTCTTTAAATCTTTCCGCCTCTTGACATTCTTCGAAACCCACCTCTGCAACCACTTTTTTGGCCATCTCCCGCATATAGTCTTATGTAGCTCAATGTCCAGTTGTGCCTCAAAAATACTTCTCTGAGCCATATTGTCGTTGCCCGACACAAAAGCACCTGCAGTTAATTTCTGCAGTCTACCCCAGACGACCTTTCAATATTAAATTATCTCTTTGTCTACAGACAACTGTAATCTGCTTATAGAGCATTTTCCAAATCGATCTATCTTCTGATCAGTCTAATCCGCATGTTTTCCATTCTGTTTACTTTCCCTTTAGTTTTCTCTGATACTTTTAGTGGATTTACCGCTGGTTACTATTCCCAATCCCATCCTGTCTCTCTCTTCCTCTTTCTGTGGATAAAAGCCGGAATTCATCAGCCGTTGCAATTCATTTTTCCCGCTGGTGGTGGCTTTCCCGGCAGCGTGGGCTGGCTTCAATGGGAAATCCCATTGAGAAGTGGCAGGAAGATAAATCCCCACCACCAGCGAAGGTAGAGAAACACGCGGCTGGAGGATCATGGAATCCAGTCTGAGGTGTGCAATCAAAGCAATTTCTCAAGTGAGTTTAGTTGAATTATCGAGGATAAAGTTAGAGAAAGACGTGTTCTGTGGCAAGGAGAGGAGCACAAACCAGGGGGAACAAAAATAGCCTGAGGGGTTTTACTAACTAGGAACCATGATGAGGCATTCCCAGCACTCCATAGATGGGACCAGAGGAGTCGCCAGCAGGATCCATTTAGCTAATTGACAGTGACATTATTAAAGAATTAGCAAGGACAGGGCTCACTCAGTTGGAGCAAGACAGCAATTAGAATTCATGCAAAGGGAGCCACATGGGAGTCTCCAACAGTTCAAAGAACCAGAGAGATGAATATTTCCTCTTTTTCCTTTCTCTTCTGTGGCGGGGGATTCTGGAATATTCTGCACATTTGAGTGCTAGGATTCTGATCCTACAGCCAAGGACCCATGGGGGATGGTTATGATACAAAAGTATTGCACTTTGAACGGCAAGAACTTAGAGCAAGAACACAGCACTGAATAGCACTGATTGATGAGGGAAGGGGGGGGGGGGGGGGGGGGTAGCGGCTTTGGAGGGGGTAGCGGTGTTGGAGGGGGGTAGCGGCGTTGGAGGGGGAAGGGGGGTAGTGGCGCTGGAGGGGGGTAGTGGCGCTGGAGGGGGGTAGCGGCGTTGGAGGGGGGATAGTGGCGCTGGAGGGGGAGAAGGGGGGTAGCGCCGTTGGAGGGGGAAGGGGGGGTAGCGGCGCTGGAGGGGGGTAGCGGCGTTGGAGGGGGGTAGCGGCATTGGAGGGGGTAGCGGCGTTGGAGGGGGGGTAGCGGCATTGGGGGTGGGGGGGTTGGGGGGTGGGTTGCGGCGTTGGGGGGGGAGGGGGGGAGCATCATCCTTTCCCCCCATCATCGCCACACCCACAGCAGGGTTCCCGAGAGGCCCTGCCCATGAGCCTCCCCTTGCACCACCAACCTAACCGCACTCTTGCACATCAAACCTGATACTGCTCCAGCACTGCCCTTTGATTGGCACTGCCAGGGTGCCATGGGGCTGTGCCAGGGCATTGCCGGGCCATGTCCCTCAAAGCCCGGATGTTACCCTCACCTCCGAGTCCTGACGCTGGCAGGTGAAACTTCCTTCGACCCCAAAAACAACAGCGTTAAGCTATTAAATTAGTCAATATGGTTATCAGATTCACGCCCTTGAGCTCCCCATGGCAGTAAACCCCTCACTTAATATTCTTACCTCAACTGACGAGACATGCATGAATCAGTCGAGGGATCCCCCAGGGGAGCAATGGTAAATATGAGAACCCAGCCGGGAGTGGGGCGGGGGGGGGCAACATGACCGGGCTGTGCCATGGACTACCACTGTGCCATGGGTTGGCTTGCCCTGGCCATGCCAAAACTGGCCAGCATCAAACCTGTGCCGGAGGAAAGCAGGTGAGGATCATCTGGGGAGCCCCGTTTAGGGTGGGTGATGGGGGGGTTCCCATTATGTATGTTTTTTGGTGGTGGGGAGCCCCTGATGATTGTGACGTGGTGGGCGGGGGGGGGGGGTGAAGAGAGGGAATTGAGTCCCTCTGATGCTTGTGCGGGTGGAGTGGGGAGGGGGTGGGGGGCGAGACCCATGATGCTTGTCCTCTGTATCCATTGGAAGGTGAGGGTGGGCAGTTACTTCTAGTTCAGATCGCTGTGCCCATTAAAGGTGGAACCCTGTGGAGCCAACCTTTCCGGCTCTGTCACACTGCATGCCCCACCACGCCACACCCCACCCCCCCCCCCTAACGCCGCTACCCCCCCTTCCCCCCCTCCCCCCCTCCAACGCCCGCTACCCCCCCTCCCCACCCCTCTCCACCCCTCTCCAACGCCGCTACCCCCCCCCCCCGCGCACTCGATGTAGGTAACTGAACGGCGTCAACCATCATCAATGGTTGACGGCGTTATAAACCTACTTTGATTTTCGCCGACGTGACCCGTGGCCACGTCGGCGGGACTTCAGCCCATTCGGGCCGGAGAATTATTCACCCTAAAATAAAATGGCATCCGCCGGCGCCAGCTGTCTCCGAGGCGGGTGGCGGGATTTGAACAACGGCGTTTTATGGCGGGTCGGATAATTCCTAACCTGGCAGGAGCAAGAATAACGCCGCCGCCGGCGATTCTCCAACCCTGCGTGGGGTTGGAGAATTTCGCCATGATTTCACTCTCAAAGCACGGACATGTAGGATGCATGGCTCAGTGTATGTGCTGGGCCTCGTGACCTTCCCTCTGCCGCTGCCTCTGGTGGAAAGACTCCATCGTTCATATTTAAAGGTTGCAGCCGGCAAATCCTTGTACTTTAATATCTTTAATGTAACTAAGTATTTAAGATAGAATTTAATTATTAGTATTTGTGTTCTTTGATCGTTGTACAAATAAAGTTTTTGATTTAAACCATGGATTTTGTGGCATTATTTTAGTTAATACCTGGGTTTTTGGATTCTTAAAAAAAGTATGGTGTTTACTGGTCTCCACCGAAATATTTGTTTCCGTTGCTGCTGTGAGTTACACCTATGTGGGAGACGGAGTGCCAAATTCCAGAATGGCCCCATCTCTCTGAATAAAAATCCCACCAGCCTGCACCGCCAGGCGGGAGGTGTGATCGTGATGTCAGGAATTCTCCTGACTCCCGTATCACAACGCAGATATAGAAATCCATGAAGTGGATAGGGTTTCAATACCATGAAAATTATTAATGGACGAGGTCCACAGCAAGCTCTCCTTGAAACTCAATAAGAACAGCTGAGGTAAAACATTGTTAGTGTTTATATTGTATTGAGATATTTCTCTTGATCTTCAGGATATTGAGGCACCGTTATTTAGTCTTTTTCCTGCACTCTTCAGTAGGAAGTTGTTTGCACAATAACTTGTTGGAATTATGAGCATTAATTTAGTTAGCAGGATTTCATGCAATACCACAGTTTTAGCAGGGTTTAACTCAACAGTAGAAGTAACACACTTGTTGAGGCTTACGACATGGATTTGGTTGAGTACTTGTTAGTTAATCATATTTCTGCATGATTATGAGACAATGGCCAGATGAAATCAGTGACAGGGAGTTTGCGGTGGAGACTGAAGTCGATGCCTTCAATTTTCCCAAGGTTTAATTCAAGGAAATTTCAATTCATCCAAGACTGTGGACCAGACCAACATTCTGACAATATAGAGTCATTGAGTGAGGTGCTGATAGATTGCCTGTCTGCAGACAAATGGGTGCGATTGAACCGGAAAAATATGAATGCCCAGTTTTGAACAGGTTTGGTGGTGTGTTTCTTGCAACTGCAGTGCTGAGAGCCACCCTGCTATTCAAAGGTACTTTGCTGGATTTTTTTGGCCTCGGGGAGTTTCTTTCCACCAAGGAACTCTTAAGAGTGATTACCTGCTGGCAAACCCAGCAGGAAAGGCTCCTCGCAGATCGGGGCGCCATTTTGTCTGGCTGCCCTGATCTTTCCCCCCTCCCTTTCAGCAACCCCCCACCCTTGGTTGCAAGCCCCCCAGCTCTGCAACCTCTGGGAGGCCCCTCGGATCACCCCTCCACTCCCTGCCATGATGGCACTGCCGGACGCCATGGTAGCACTGCCAGGGTGCCAGAGGGAGTGCCAGGGTGCCAATCTGCCTTGTTCCCAACCACCCAGGGGTCTCTAATGGCCACAGAGACTGGGAAATCCCCCCACCGCCCCAGGTGCCATTACAACTGGTCCACGGTTGTGGAAACCAGTACTAATCGACACCCTGATCATGTGTCACGTGCAGAGTCAAAATGTGCACTGCGTGATGGATCAAAGACCAAAATGAAGAATTGAAAGGGAAGTAGAACAAAATATTTAATATATGTTTTCTCATTTATGAACCAATTTTAGAACCTTTGTGACAGAACTTTAATGACCTGGAGGAAGATTGTTCTCAAAATGTAATATGTAACACGATCACTGTCACATATCCGAAAGGGATTTAAAATCACAAGTTTGAAATTGCACAACATGCCAAAACTCTTTTGTCGACTAAACATGTAATCCAAAATTTATTGCCATGCCTTGGGGCCTTTGCAATTTATGATTCAAATTGAGGCATGAGTTTATGCACTCCAATATATTTTCAAAAAACTCACATCACTGTTTTTGATAACCATTTCCATTTATTAGATTTAACAGTCATATTTATTAATCCTGCCTGCAGGCGATCATTCCAAAATCATCACTATTCAAGTCCGAGACTTCCCTGAACGTGGAACCTCCCTCCATCTGCTGAAGAATAATGAAGCGGACTGCAGGCCGATTCACCACCTGAGCTCCTTTCAGTCTGATCCCACTGCAGCCTTGTTAGAAACAGCAACAGCATCTTTGACAGCTTTGGCGTGTCAGCCTCCTGCTGCACCTGCACAACTCAACCCAGATGCAGTCTCCGAGGATCCACTAAGTAATAATTGGGTACAGACCTTCTGCCTCCCTACCCCTACCCCTCAGCCCTTTGAGTGAAACTATTATACCAAGATCTTGGATCTTTGAAACGCTGGCCTTGCCACAACCAGCCTATTATCTATAGACAACAGAACACTTCTCCTTCTCACTCACATTCTTTCAGTCCGATCATTAACCAATATAATCTTTTAAAGATAGCAATATGCAGATTATGCACAGATACTTTGTTGAGTCAAAGGCTGATAAAGTATAAATGTTTGGAATAGGTTTTGGAATTCAGACCAATGTGCGTAACTTGAATGTTGGAAATGTTACAAACTGTATAAAAAATGTTCCTGCCGCCCTGTCACATTTGTTCTTCATGTACAGTTATATACATTTTCCACAGCATGGATTAGGTACGCTCTCAGTTTATGTTTCATTAAGCAATGTGTTCAGATCAGTGTATATCCGAGGAATGGAAAGCTTCAGAAATCTGAGGACATTGATAAAGCAAAGCATCAAACTGAGCTGATTCCTCACAAAACAAACTTGATTTCTCTTGTCAATATTTAAAGCATGCTGGCTAAAATTTATCTTGTTGTTTATGTTAAAACATGGCCTGTTCAGCAATTTGTGATGCATAATTATTGAAATAATGAAGATAAAGACGATACAAATCTTTGGTTGTTATGCCTACAAACTCCAATAGGGGGAGTTGTTACACTATATAATTCACACGTAAATTTATATTCATATTCATATACAATTTATTTCGAATTTTCGGTTCCAACTTCTACCAAAGTATAATAATGTGTCCAAACTATTCCTGCATGAGTTTGAAATGTTGGTTGGAAGTACAAAGTGGATAAAAAGTAGTTAAAGAAGACCCAAGAGCAACCTGATGGGGGATACTGTGGCCTGGATTCTCCAATTCCCAAGCCGCTTATTTCTCGGCTTGTCAATGGGATTTCCCATTGATGACATCCCACGCTGCCGGAAAACCCACAGGCGGGGTACGCAACCGGTGGGAAGAGTGAACCGGTGGGAAGAGGGGATAGCAGAGAAAATGAATCAGCAAATCATTAAATGCATCAATGCAGGTTAACAAAGCTATAAAAATGTGAGCAATATTTGTAGAGGAATAGAATTGAAACGTAGAGAAGTGATGTTAAACCTCGATAGAAGCTTGGTTAGACCACACTTGAAGTACCACACAGTTCTGGTCTCAATAATATAACACGGATAGAGGGACACTGAGGAAGAAAGCCGTTTACAAGGATGATGCCAGATCTGAGAATTATACCTGAAAGATTCAACAGGATATGGCTCTTTTCACTGAGAGATGGCCAGAGAGTATTTGAAATTATGGAGGGGCTTGTTTGGGTAGACAAAAGGGAATATGGGAACTCCAAAAATATATAAAATAGTCACTAATAAATCAACTTAGACATTCAGGAGAAACCTCTTCACTCAGGCAGTGGTTAGATTGTGGAAAAGCTGTCACGTGGGGTAATTGATGTGAATACCGTTGATGCATTTAAGGAGAAATTAAGTACATGAGCGAGAAATGAACAGAAGGATACGCAGATAAAGTTAGATGAAACAGGGTGGAAGGAGGTTCATGCGGAGCATAAATGCAGTAAAGGCCATTTAGGCCATATGGCCTGTTTCTGTCTTGAACATTTACGTGATTTTATCTGGATAATGTTTCAAATTTTCACAGAACAAAAACAAATTTCAAAGGATGCTTCACTAACTATATCAGTAATGCAAAACCTGGCCACGTCTTTACTGTAACTTTTATTCAAGGGAATTCATAATGATGCACAGGGGTTCATGAGCTCATTTTCAGAAAAGCCATGTTACATTGATTTAATAAAAACTGGCGTTTCCAGAGTAACAGCCAAGATATGTCACTGCCTACAAACAAAATGGTCAATTAATCTGTGCTGTGCTTTGGACACTCTGAAACATCCTTATCCGCTGTGGTGAAGGTGCACTAAGTTAAAGGGCAAGGTTCTCCGTCGGCCAACGCCGGAATCGCGAAACGCGATTAGGCAGAGAATCGATCATCATGCTAAAATTGTGGAGGGCGCCGGGCACATGCCAGAATGCCATGTTCCGGAGCCTCGAAAGCAGAGTCAATGCGTTCTACTCCGCACATACAGTAAACACCGTTCACATATCCATATCATTGGCGGGTCTGACCCAATATTCTCCGGCACTTTCACAATGCTCTGCCTCTGCCGGGGCAGTTCCTGATGGCAAGGTTCACTTGTACTTTAAAAATCGGGAAACAGGCATCATGCGTGCTGAGTGAGAGAGTGTACAGAAAGTGTCAACATCACCAAGTGTGCTGGCAGTTGAGCCGCTGGCTGGGGGGCATCTTCCAGGGTCAGGGGGGAGTAATGGGGATGACCAGGAGGTGGGCGGAGCCAGACGATGCAAGGGGCAGCCAGTGCACCCTGGAGTGATGTTACACATACTGGGAGGGTGGTAATTGATTGGGAGGGGGATGGGAAAGGAAGCGATGATGGACTAAGCCATGTCCTAAGTGAAGCAGATGAGTATGAGGGCCTCCCTGGCCCTCCAGGTTTGCTGGACCCTCACCGCTGCCACCTGTCCTGTAGCCTCCGGTGGTCCACTGGTTCATCCCAGGGATCACCCTCCAGCCCCTACCAAGCAACGCTTGTACACCTTGGGCCGTCGTGGGCCTCCCCCTCTGGGTTCACAATACTCCAAATGGGGTCTGACCAGAGCCTTATACAGCCTCAGAAGTACAGCCCTGGTCTTGTATTCTAGCCCTCTTGACATGAATGCTAACATTGCATTTGCCCTCTTAACTGCCGACTGAACCTGCACGTTAACCTTAAGAGAATCGTGAACAAGGACTCCCAAGTCCCTTTGTGCATCTGATTTCCAAAGCATTTCCCCATTTCGAAAATAGTCTATGCCTAAATTCCTCTTTCCTAAGTGCATAACATCACACTTTTCCACATTGTATTTCATTTGCCACTTCATTGCCCACTCTCTAGCCTGTCCAAATCCTTCTGCAACCCCCTTGCTTCTTCAATACCACCTGTCCCTCTACAGATCTTTGTATCATCTGCAAACTTAGCAACAGTACCTTCAGTCCCTTCTTCCAGATCATTAATGTATATTGTGAAAAGTTGTAGTCCCAGCACAGACCCCTGAGGCACAGCACTAATCACAGGCTGCCATCTTGAAAAAGACCCCTTTATCCCCACTCTCTGCCTTCCGCCAGTCAGCCAATCCTTTATCCATGCTAGGATCTTATCCTTAACACTTTTAACTTATTTCACAGTCTCCTATGCAGCACCTTGTCAAAGGCCTTCTGGAAATCTAAATAAATCACATCCACTGGTTCTCCTTTGTCTAACGTCCTTGTTACCTCCTCAAAGAACTCTAACAGATTTGTCAGACATGACCTCCCTTTGACAAAGACGTGCTGACTCAGTCCTATTTTATCATGCACTTCCAAGTACTCCGCGATCTCATCTTTAATAACAGACTCCAAAATCTTACCAATGACCGAAGTCAGGCTAGCCAGCCTATAATTTCCAGTCTTCTGCCTCCTTCCCTTCTTAAACAATGGTGTTACATAACACACAAACACAGGTTATGAAATACTATGTATAAAAACAAGAGGCGAAATGGCACATTGAAAATTCTTACTGTTACACAAATTTACTTTCATGCCCACAAACATAGATACATAGATATATCCACCCACCCACCCTAAACCTCAACGGTCTATACTAATTGGGAATGTCTGTGGGTTGAGGGAGTATGCTTACCATTTCCCAGGAAGGATAGTTAAAAAAACACCGGCACAGATGTCTCTGGTTCTTCCTCCAAACTGGTTGGCCACAGAATTCTGTGGCTGGTGTCCCTCTGGTCTTCATGGTCTGTTCCCAGCAAGTGAAAATATGTGCCAAGCCGGAGAGGGTTAAAACAGTCACTGAGTCCCTTATTTTTAAGGGGACAAAGCCTGGATGGAGCGGACTGACTCTTCCCACAGGTAAGCTCTAGGACAGAAGCCTCTTGATTGCTGACAGGATGGCATAGATATGATTATTTTATCAACAAAGGTTCATTGGGAGGGATTCTCTGATCCTGAGGCTAAGTGTTAACGCCGCCGTAAACGCCGTCCCTTTTCCCGATGGCGTCAACATGGCCTCAGGCTCAGCGATTCTGACCCCTACAGGGGGCCAGCATGGCACTGGAGCGACCCACACCGCTCCAGCTGCCGATCCCAGCATCAGATGGGCGCCGTGGGTCTGATGCACAGTGGGACCGGCACGATTGCCACGGATGCACGGTGACTCCTTTCTCCGCGCCGGCCCCGATGCAACATGGCGTAGGGCTACTGGGGACGGCGCGGAACAAAGGAGGCCCCCAGCCCGAGAGGCAGGCCCGCTTATCGGTAGGCCCCGATCGCAGGCCAGGCCACAGCGGAGGCCCCCCATAGGGTCGAACATCGGACCCGCCTCTCCCCCCCCCCCCCCACAACAGGCCGCCCCCGGATCCATTCACATTGAGGTGCCGCCGGGTAAGATCAGGTTAGAACTGCGCCGGCGGAACTTGGGTTTTTTTGTGCGGCCGCTCGGCCATTCCCGGGCCGAGAATCGCCATGGGGGCCGCGTAGAGCGCCCCCCAACCAGAGCCGCACCGACTGCACCGGCGCCAATTCGTCGATTCTCCGCTCTCTGGAGAATCGCACCCCGGAGCCGGAGCGGCATCGCAGGATTTGAGGGGCCCCCCCGGGGATTCTCCGACCCGGCACGGGCTCGGAGAATCCCAATATGTCTCCGGAGGCTGCTGATCTCTTGAAATGGTTGCTGGAGACAACTTTAATCGTTTTCCCATTGGGGTATTGTGATTTTGTCCGGCCAGGGCAACAAATGATTTTCATTCCAATTGTTCCTCTTGAAGTGAGTTTGGGCCGCTTAATCTTCCCGCATAATTTTCCTGTTGGTTCTGCCATGACTCATGGACCGGCTTGTTTTTTGTATATTCTGTTGTTTGCCTGCTGATGTGGTCTGTACAGCAGTTTGCCCTTTTAAAATGGAATATGTCCTTTTCCAACTTTGTCCAGTTCATTTTTGTTCCACTGATGAAGTTGCTGTCCCTTACATGGGGCAGGTCTGGCCTACGGGCCGCCGCCTTGAGTCTCTTCAGACACTGTTGCTGCCGCCTTCTCCAGTGTCTGGCCACCTGGCATACCAGCAGCGCAACTAGGGCCTGTGCTGCGGGGTCCAAAATATTGTCAATACTGTTCATTATCTGTAAGGAATTCGGAGAGGGTGTTAGACTGACAAATAATAATAATAATCACTTATTATCACAAGTAGGCTTCAATGAAGTTACTGTGAAAAGCCCCTAGTCACCACATTACGGAGCCTGTTCGGGGAGGCTGGTACTGGAATTGAACCGACGCTACTGGCCTTGTTCTGCATTACAAGCCAGCTGTTTAGCCCACTGTGCTAAACTAGCCCCTAAACAGATGTGGCTCCCACCCCAGGACCCTCCGCTCCCCCATTGATCTTCCGCCCCACCCCCACACTTGGCACGCTCTGTCCATGTACTCCCAGACATAAAATGCCTCCCCTCAATGGACCCAAAACCTGTACTCTTGACACCCACACATAATGTTACCTGGCACGGGCGTTGGTCCCCGCTCCATTGCATTCACCCACACTCTGGTCATTGACATGTCTTGGAGCTGTGTCCCATTCCCTGGGTGTTCAGACGTTAGCTGCAACCATGGTGTGGTCTCTCGCAGTGCCACCCACATAGTGCTCCCTCCATTAATGGTAATGGCCAGCCCGACAGCAGCAGATCCCCTGCCAACCATACCATCCCTCTACACCAGGGCCTCTTCACCCCAGGGCTAGTCAGGCAGACCCCGGAATCCCAACCACACTCATCCTGGGTCTCAGGATAGCCATCATTGCTGTGTCTTATCAACTCAGTGCAGTCCTAGCATTCCAATTGGCTGCAGCTCTTTGGAGTTTGTTCCCATCTTTCCAAGTCCCGATGGCAACTAATTAGTTACTGGATGGGCCGACAATGCAGCCTGGAGTCTCTGAAACAGCTGACGTGAGCTTGCTCCTGATTTTCCACACTGTTAACAGGACCCCACCAACCCAACAACATTTAGCCTGTGGCTAGTTAATCTTGGGACTTATTTAATGGCCCCTATGCACTTTTACTGGACTTCCAATCTCCATTTCAGAGTCATGATCAAAATAAGCAGTTTCTCACATATTGACAGAATTCATCTCAACAGACCTGAAATGATGTGCACAATTGCTTGAGTAAGACAACAGACAATTTGTTTGCAGGCATGTTTCAATATCACTCTCTGCAAGGTGCAGTGGACTGAATCAGAGTTCACACCCACTTACCACACATTCCAATGATTTGGCCGCAAGAGGGAGAGCGCCATGTGGGAACCATAAAACGTGTCCCTTTCTCTTCACTCAGTGGAGCAGTATGTTGGTACTACTACGGGCAATTTAGCATGGCCAATCCACCTAACCCGCACATCTTTGGACTGTGGGAGGAAACCGGAGCACCCGGAGGAAACCCACGCACACAGGGGGAGGACGTGCAGACTCCACACAGACAGTGACCCAGCCGGGAATCGAACCTGGGACCCTGGAGCTGTGAAGCATTTACGCTAACCACCATGCTACCCTGCTGCCCCAGATATGTATCTGAGCAAAGAAAGGCTGGACTAAATAGCCCTTCTTGTACATTCTGTATCTGTAAAACCAGATAACTACTGCTTTTAATCTACAATTCAGTCTAATTTTAAGCACAAATTCAAATGAAATACCTCCTGATTAACACACACAAATAAAAAAACTCTCCTATTGAGAATGCTGGTACAGGAAGAGATTTAATGCTAGGGGTTGACCCACTACTGAACTAAACTAATATACAAAGAAGATATCAGATGTTATCATGTGCTGTTAAAGATGTGGTTGGAAAATGGCCCAGACTGATATTTACGAGCTACTAAGTCAAACTGACAGAGATCGTATTTATTTTTCAACATAATTCATACTTGGCAATTGATTTACTTATCTCTGGAATCCTGACAAATAAAGTTATGGAGGCAAGAGTAGGGGAAAATCATTTTAGCTGATTATATACATTACAATATTATCTTCTGAATTCACTAACTGGCAGGCTAAATATTGAAATGCGAAGCATTTATTATTATTGTCATAGGCCCAGATGTTAAGTAGTTTTTATATAAGTATTCATACTTTTACAATGTTTGATTAGACCC
Organism: Scyliorhinus canicula; assembly: GCF_902713615.1. NCBI lineage: Eukaryota > Metazoa > Chordata > Chondrichthyes > Carcharhiniformes > Scyliorhinidae > Scyliorhinus > Scyliorhinus canicula. The sequence continues at coordinate 173,226,372 of NC_052147.1, forward strand.
CAGAGGTCAATTCTAAATCAATGTGGAAGCTTTAAAGCATTTATGTTCATAATTGGGATTGTTTCTAATTATTTATTATTTGTCTGTAAAGTTAAGGATCACTAAGGAAGAAATAGCAATCGCTTGACAATCAACTAATTGCTCAAATGTCTGAATAAATCCGACAAAACAGAAAAAAAATCTGTGGACAATAAATTGGAATAAAATAGAGTAAGAAAATTAATGAGAGCATAAAGTTATTTTGGGTTATTTCCTGGGTTATTTTGGTGCAAGGCTGAAAACAGACACTAAAAGTGTACTGTGCTTATCTGCAGGCCTATTTGAAAGTATCCTTTCAGCACATAATATTGGGCCAATTGCTTGCACCATGGTTTGTACTTGTCTGGAGAAGCTCTGTAAAGCATGCTTGCAGATTTAGCCTCTCTCTTAGGCAGACTTTTGGAATTGAGGGTGACTTGATTCCACTCCAGTTAATGGGTTCTGAAATGAATGATAAGTCCAATGTGTGACCTGCAGACTCTGCCACATACAGGTGCCTTGAAGGGTTGGGGAGATTAGTTGTTTGGAAATTTGTGCATTCCCGCTGATTCCTCGTCTTCGTCTCTACGCGTTCTTCACAACATCGCTCAAAGTGTCTTGTGCCTTCACAAATGAGCCTTCTCCATTTTGGTCAGTCATAACAGCCTCAACTCCATTTGTCAATGCACTGTCCAGCTCCATCTCAGCATTACCTCAGTCCAGAGAAAATTTAAAACAAAAAGCCATTTGGCAGCTGAAAAACAACAAAACCTCTGGAGCAGGTTGGATCCCTGCTGGAATTCTGACACGGTGGAGATACATTCCTGGCAGGGCTGCGTAACTTTATCCCTCATCTGGGAAGAAGAGCGCATGTCATGGGATCTCAGGACATTTTGATCATGACGACAGCAAAACATCTACCGACCCGTCCCACCAATGGTTAAAATGAAGAGTGAGATCACATCCCTGTTCTACCCCTCCTTTCTGCAGCATCTGATACTGCCTTGCATGGCCTCGTGTCCTTCCCCCATTCGTCCTCCAGATCAAGGGATGATGTTCATGACTGAGGGAGTGCCCTTTCGCCCAGGGATACAATAAACGACAGTACTCACTCCTTTTATGCAAAGTCCTCAGATAAATTAATATTGATAATAGTGTTGGTGAAATTTGCACAATGTGTCCCAGAAAGTGTTTTTAAATCTTCAATCTTCCGGCAGAAAGTGAGCAGTAACAGACAATAAACCAAGAGTAGCCCTCAAAATTCATCAGCAATTTTCTCCCAATTGGCTGGTCACTGTAAGCAACTGGCACTGCATCAAACTCATTCAATGAGATTTTCAGGCAACCTTGATAATGTACACTGTCAAGGCATTTAAGTAGTCTTAACTGCTGAACAATTCAGCTCCCAGTGCAACTTGGGCCCACTGTAGCACAGTGGTTAGCTCTGTGGCTTCACAGATCCAGGGTCCCAGGTTCTATTCCTGGCTTGGGTCACTGTCTGTTCACCCCTGTCTGCGGGGGTTTCCTCCGGGTTCTCCGATTTACTCCCATAATTCCCGATAGACGTGCTGTTAGGTAATTTGGACATTCTGAAATCTCACTCTGTGTACCCGAACAGGCGCTGGGATGTGGCGACTAGGGGCTTTTCACAGTAACTTCATTGCAGTGTTAATGTAAGCCTACTTGTGACAATAAAGATTATATAAAAAAATCCTTCCAATTTCTTTATGAAGCTGGTGTCTTGCGCGAAATGAATACTAAATTATTATTTCAATTTAAGACTCCATTTCAGCAACTCGGAGTTTCCTTAGAATCTAAAGTATCAGGGTAGCATAGTGGCGCAGTGGTTAGCACTGCTGCCTCACGGCACAGAGGACCCGGGTTCGATCCCAGCCCGGGTCACTGTCCGTGTGGAGTTTGTACATTCTTCCCATGTCTGCGTGGGTCTCACCCCTGTAATGATATGCAGACATGCAGATAATGATATACAGACAGGCACAGACAGGCAGCTAACAAACACAGAGAACAGGACATGACCAATGAACAGGCAGGACACTCAGGGCTGGTATCTCACTATAAAAGGCACGAGGCACTCACACTCCGCTTCTTTCCACTGATGAACATCTACAGAGTGAGTCAGGGCGTATGTACAGTAACATACCTCCAGCACGTGGCTAAGAGCTAGTCTGGTTCAGTTAGACAGAGTAACCACACTTAGGTTAGCAGAGAGTCGAACTCATAGAGAACTGTGCTAACTGTGTTACTGGTTCAATAAATCAGATTGAACTAACTTCAAGGTCTGGAGTATCTTTTGATTAAAGCTGCATCCAGTTGCAGCCTGTGTTATCCCAGAGTACATAACACGTCATGCTACCAGGAGACTGCTTAATCTAGGTGGTTTACCTCAGTCCGTTCCGTGACGACCAGTGAATGTATCCCGGCACCATGGAGAAGATTCAGGCTCCTCACCAGCTCAGGACTTCCGGCTATCTCAGTGCCAACTGACGGACATTCAAGCAAAAGTTTCTGCTGTACATCGAAGCTTCAGACCTCGTGGGTGCGTCTGATGCAAGGAAGATCGTGTTTCTCCTCTCAACAGCGGGTGATCAAGCCATCAAATTCTTCAACTCTTTTCACTTCACCGAAGGTCAGGACAAAACAAAGTTTCAGACCATCCTGGACAAGTTTGACAGTCACTGTGAAGTGGACACCAATGAAATCTTCGAGCGCTACATATTCAAACAGCATCTACAAGGTAAAGTTGAATCTTTCAATTCCTTCTTAACTAACTTCCGCCTGCTAGCGCTGTCCTGCAACTTTGGTGATATTGCTGACTCCATGATCAGAGACCAAATCGTTTTTGGAGTTCACTCTGATACTCTGAGAGAGCAGCTACTGAAAATCAAGAATATGGCCCTGCCAGTAGTGATTGAAATATGCACAGTGCATGAGCACACTAAAAATCGCTATGCCCAGTACAAATCAGCTGAAAATGAGAAACTTTGCATCCACGAGGCAGAGTGTGCAGGCCATCTCCCAGATGCAGCGCCTCAGCATTGATGAAAGCGACCATTTTGCCGGGCTTTTCCCGGGGCCCCACGTATGCGCGATACGAATGGAATAACAAAGCCCGCACTGCACATGTGCGACGACGCGCGGAGCGTCAGGACGACGACGTCATGACGTGCTCGAACTTCGGCAACGCCCACTTAAAGAAACACTGCCCTGCAAGAGGCAGGCAATGTTTAACCTGTGGGAAGCCTGGACACTATGCAGCCTTGTGCAGGTCTCTACCACCAGTCAGGCTTCCATCCCGCCTGGCAAGGCGCCATTGTCCCCACCACTACCTCTCCGACAGTCGACAAGGATCAGGCGCAAGCCCCAGAGACTAGACTTATGAATATTTGTTTTGTTTGCTATGTTCTGTTTTCTCACATTACGCAGCTGTCTTCACATGTAAATACGTTCACATATGCCACCGCTTGTAAATATGTTAATATATGCCACCACATGTAAGTACATTCCCATATGCCAACAAAACATTTTTAAAAAGGGAGATGTTATGATATGCAGACATGCAAATAATGATATACAGACAGGCACAGACAGGCAGCTAATGAACACAGAGAACAGGACATGGCCAATTAGCAGGCAGGACACTCAGGGGTGGTATCTCACTAGAAAAGGCACGAGACATTCACACACCGCTTCTTTCCAGTGATGAACATCTACAGAGTGAGTCAGGGTGTATGTACAGTAACACACCTCCAGCACGTGGCTAAGAGCTAGTCTGGTTCAGTCAGACAGAGTAACCACACTTAGGTTAGCAGAGAGTCGAACTCATAGAGAACTGTGCTAACTGTGCTATTGGTTCAATAAATCAGATTGAACTAACTTCAACGTCTGGAGTATCTTTTGGTTAAAGCTGCATCCAGTTGCAGCCTGTGTTATCCCAGAGAACACAACACATCAACCCCCACAACCCAAAGATGTGCAAGGTAGGTGGGTTGGCCATGCTAAATTGCCCCTAAATTTGGAAAATGAAATTGGGTACTCTAAATTTAAAGTCCCCAATTCTTTTTTTTTTCAATTTTGGGGCAATTTAACATGGCCAGTCCACCTCTCCTGCACATCTTTGGGTTGTGGGGGTGAGACCTATGCAAAGACGGGGAGAATGTGCAAACTATACACGGACAGTGACCTGGCCCACGATTGAACCCGGGTGTTCAGCGCCGTGAGGCAGCAGTGCAAACCATTGTGCCACCGTGCCGCCTGGGTACTCTAAATTTAAAAAAATAATAATCTAAAGTATCCAAGGAAAATCCGTGCCATGGTCCTTGAATTTGTGCAATGGCAAAGAAAATATTGGTTGATGTTTATTAAAATGTTGTTGCCTCCCAGGTGCAAGGGTACGTGATGTCTCGGATCGTGTTTTCCGGGTCCTTAAGGGGGAGGGGGAGCAGCCCCAAGTCGTAGTCCACATTGGCACTAACGACATAGGTAGGAAAGGGGACAAGGATGTCAGGCAGGCCTTTAGGGAGCTAGGATGGAAGCTCAGAGCGAGAACAAACAGAGTTGTTATCTCTAGGTTGTTGCCCATGCCACGTGATAGTGAGATGAGGAATAGGGAGAGAGAGCAATTAAACACGTGGCTACAGGGATGGTGCAGGCGGGAGGGATTCAGATTTCTGGATAACTGGGGCTCTTTCTGGGGAAGGTGGGACCTCTATAGACAGGATGGTCTACATCTGAACCTGAGGGGCACCAATATCCTGGGGGGGAGATTTGTTAGTACTCTTTGGGGGGGTTTAAACTATTTCAGCAGGGGCATGGGAACCTGGATTGCAGTTTTGGGGTACAGGAGATTGAGAGTATAGAGGTCAGGAGCACAGATTTGACTTCGCAGGAGGGTGCCAGTGTTCAGGTAGGTGGTTTGAAGTGTGTCTACTTCAATGCCAGGAGTATACGAAATAAGGTAGGGGAACTGGCAGCATGGGTTGGTACCTGGGACTTCGATGTTGTGGCCATTTCAGAGACATGGATAGAGCAGGGACAGGAATGGTTGTTGCAGGTTCCGGGGTTTAGGTGTTTTAGTAAGCTCAGAGAAGGGGGCAAAAGAGGGGGAGGTGTGGCGCTGCTAGTCAAGGACAGTATTACGGTGGCGGAAAGGATGCTAGATGGGGACTCTTCTTCCGAGGTAGTATGGGCTGAGGTTAGAAACAGGAAAGGAGAGGTCACCCTGTTGGGAGTTTTCTATAGGCCACCTAATAGTTCTAGGGATGTAGAGGAAAGGATGGCAAAGATGATTCTGGAAAAGAGCGAAAGTAATAGGGTAGTTGTTATGGGAGACTTTAACTTTCCAAATATTGACTGGAAAAGATATAGTTCGAGTACATTAGATGGGTCGTTCTTTGTACAATGTGTGCAGGAGGGTTTCCTGACACAATATGTTGACAGGCCAACAAGAGGCGAGGCCACATTGGATTTGGTTTGGGGTAATGAACCAGGCCAGGTGTTAGATCTGGAGGTAGGTGAGCACTTTGGAAACAGTGACCACAATTCGGTGACCTTTACGTTAGTGATGGAAAGGGATAAGTATACCCCGCAGGGCAAGAGTTATAGCTGGAGGAAGGGCAATTATGATGCCATTAGACATGACTTAGGATGTGTAGGTTGGAGAAGTAGGCTGCAAGGGTTGGGCACACTGGATATGTGGAGCTTGTTCAAGGAACAGCTATTGCATGTTCTTGATAAGTACGTACCAGTCAGGCAGGGAGGAAGGGGTCGAGCGAGGGAACCGTGGTTTACCAAAGAAGTGGAATCTCTTGTTAAGAGGAAGAAGGAGGCCTATGTGAAGATGAGGCGTGAAGTTTCAGTTGGGGCGCTTGATAGTTACAAGGAAGCGAGGAAGGATCTAAAGAGAGAGCTGAGACGAGCAAGGAGGGGACATGAGACGTCTTTGGCAGGTAGGATCAAGGAAAACCCAAAAGCTTTCTATAGGTATGTCAGGAATAAAAGAATGACTAGGGTAAGAGTAGGGCCAGTCAAGGACAGTGGTGGGAAGTTGTGTGTGGAGGCTGAGGAGATAAGCGAGATACTAAATGAATACTTTTCGTCAGTATTCACTCAAGAAAAAGATAATATTGTGGAGGAGAATGCTGAGACCCAGGCTATTAGAATAGATGGCATTGAGGTGCGTAGGGAAGAAGTGTTGGCAATTCTGGACAAGGTGAAAATAGATAAGTCCCCGGGTCCTGATGGGATTTATCCTAGGATTCTCTGGGAAGCCAGGGAAGAGATTGCTGAGCCTTTGGCTTTGATTTTTAGGTCATCATTGGCTACAGGAATAGTGCCAGAGGACTGGAGGATAGCAAATGTGGTCCCTTTGTTCAAGAAGGGGAGTAGAGATAACCCCGGTAACTATAGGCCGGTGAGCCTAACGTCTGTGGTGGGTAAAGTCTTGGAGAGGATTATAAAAGATACAATTTATAATCATCTAGATAGGAATAATATGATTAGGGATAGTCAGCATGGTTTTGTGAAGGGTAGGTCATGCCTCACAAACCTTATCGAGTTCTTTGAGAAGGTGACTGAACAGGTAGACGAGGGTAGAGCAGTTGATGTGGTGTATATGGATTTCAGTAAAGCGTTTGATAAGGTTCCCCACGGTCGGCTATTGCAGAAAATACGGAGGCTGGGGATTGAGGGTGATTTAGAGATGTGGATCAGAAATTGGCTAGTTGAAAGAAGACAGAGAGTGGTAGTTGATGGGAAATGTTCAGAATGGAGTTCAGTTACGAGTGGCGTACCACAAGGATCTGTTCTGGGGCCGTTGCTGTTTGTCATTTTTATAAATGACCTAGAGGAGGGCGCAGAAGGATGGGTGAGTAAATTTGCAGACGACACTAAAGTCGGTGGAGTTGTAGACAGTGCGGAAGGATGTTGCAGGTTACAGAGGGACATATATAAGCTGCAGAGCTGGGCTGAGAGGTGGCAAATGGAGTTTAATGTAGAGAAGTGTGAGGTGATTCACTTTGGAAAGAATAACAGGAATGCGGAATATTTGGCTAATGGTAAAATTCTTGGTAGTGTGGATGAGCAGAGGGACCTCGGTGTCCATGTACATAGATCCCTGAAAGTTGCCACCCAGGTTGATAGGGTTGTGAAGAAGGCCTATGGTGTGTTGGTCTTTATTGGTAGAGGGATTGAGTTCCGGAGCCATGAGGTCATGTTGCAGTTGTACAAAACTCTAGTACGGCCGCATTTGGAGTATTGCGTACAGTTCTGGTCGCCTCATTATAGGAAGGACGTGGAAGCTTTGGAACGGGTGCAGAGGAGATTTACCAGGATGTTGCCTGGTATGGAGGGAAAATCTTATGAGGAAAGGCTGATGGACTTGAGGTTGTTTTCGTTAGAGAGAAGAAGGTTAAGAGGTGGCTTAATAGAGGCATACAAAATGATCAGAGGGTTAGATAGGGTGGACAGCGAGAGCCTTCTCCCGCGGATGGAGGTGGCTAGCACGAGGGGACATAGCCTTAAATTGAGGGGTAATAGATATAGGACAGAGGTCAGAGGTGGGTTTTTTACGCAAAGAGTGGTGAGGCCGTGGAATGCCCTACCTGCAACAGTAGTGAACTCGCCAACATTGAGGGCATTTAAAAGTTTATTGGATAAGCATATGGATGATAAGGGCATAGTGTAGGTTAGATGGCCTTTAGTTTTTTTTTCCATGTCGGTGCAACATCGAGGGCCGAAGGGCCTGTACTGTGCTGTATCGTTCTATGTTCTATGTTGCAAGCCCTGAGTTCGGGTGGCACAATGGTTAGCACTGCTGCCCCAAAGGGATCCAGGTTCGATCCTGACTTTGGGTGACTGCCTGTGCGTGTACATTCCGCAGACCCCCCCCCCACCCCCCCGTGGCTGCGTGGGTTTCCTCCGGGCGCTCCAGTTTCCTCCCACAGTCCAAAAATGTGTAGGTTAGGTGGATTGGCCATGCTAAATTGTCCCTTAGTGTCCAAAGCTTAGTTGGGGTTGCAGGGATAGGGCTGGCGAGTGAGCCTGGGTAGGGTGATCTTTCGTCGGGTCGGTGCCGACAAAATGCATTTTTCATAAACACAGGACTCATCATCCACATCAACACGGAGAATGGATAGAATATTCCCCATAAGATATTGAGTTGAGCATGAAATTAAATTGCTCCAATATTCCTGCAAAGGATTGAATAATCCAGAGAAATCTGAGTACTATTTTCAAGAAGGACCAGCATATTGTAACAACTTGAGTTTATCCCAATCTTTTCTCCCTGCTGCCTATAGAGGTGTTATCTCTTCTTAAAACGTTTGGTGAATGTTTGTTCCCATGGAAACAAAATGCAAGGAGAAAAGACTACACTTCCCAGGGTTGACATGATGGTCCCTTGTCGATATATCCAAGAACGTTGCACAGTGAATGTCTGTACATTAGGCCATAGCCTTAATCTAGCAAGAGAATCTCTTACTATGCCAACTTCCATCTGAATCTGAAACGTTATCTAATCAAATTCATATATTTACGTGTAAAACATATCATAAGCTGTAGATTTATTATGACTGAATAATTCAACTGTATTTTTATTATGATATTCCATATCTTCCCTTACATGTCCCTGATGAAAATCATGTACTCTTACTAGCTTCACAAACAAACGTGCCTATTCTCTGGAGCCAGGCACAATTGAGCCACTTTAAATACAACTCAACCTTTACAGCAGAACCATGGATCCAATTTTTTTGCAGTGGGGCATCTAACAGCATCTACCGTTACGTGGGACTTGGCCACGCAGCCTTTACCTCAAAATATTTTTGGCCAATAAGTGGCTGAGAGTGCCAGCTGGATGAGGGAATAAGACCATCAGAGAACTGGGTGAATAGAACATAGGGCAGTACAGCACTGTACAGGCCCTTCGGCCCACGATGTTGTGCCGACCATTTATCCGAATCTAAGACCAACCTAACCTACACCCTTCAATATACTGCTGTCCATGTGCCTGTCCAAGAGTCGCTTAAATGTCCCTAATGACTCTGACTCCACCACCTCTGCTGGCAGTGCATTCCACGCACCCACCACTCTCTGTATAAAGAACCGACCTCTGACATCTCCCCTGTACCTTCCTCCAATCACCTTAAAATTATGTCCCCTCGTGACAGCCATTTCCTCCCTGGGGAAAAGTCTCTGGCTATCCACTCTATCCATGCCTCTCATCACCTGGTACACCTCAATCAAGTCACCTCTCTTCTTTCTTCGCTCCAGTGAGAAAAGCACTAGCTCCCTCAACCTTTCTTAATAAGACATGCCCTCCAGTCCAGGCAGCATCCTGGTAAATCTCCTCTGTACCCTCTCCAAAGCATCCACATCCTTCCTATAATGAGGCGACCAGAACTGGACACAATATTCCAAGGGTGGTCTCATCAGGGTTTTATAAAGCTGCAGCAAAACCTAGCGGCTCTTAAACTCAATCCCCCTGTTAATGAAAGCCAACACACAATACACCTTATTAACAATCCTATCAACCTGGATGGCAACTTTGAGAGATCTATGTATGTGGACCCCAAGATCCTTCTGTTCCTCCACAATTCCAAGAATCCTGCCTTTAACTCTGCTTTCAGCATTCAAATTTGACCTTCCAAATGAATCGCTTCACATTTATCCGGGGTGAACTCCATCTGCCACTTCTCAGCCCAGCTCTGCATCCTGTCGATGTCCTGTTGTAACCTGCAACAGCCCTCAACGCTATCTGCAAGCCACCAACCTTCGTGTCATCGGCAAACTTACTAACTCACCCTTCCACTTCCTCATCCAAGTCATTTATGAAAACCACAAAGACCAGAGGTCCCAGAACAGATCCCTGCGGGACACCACTGGTCACCCACCTCCAGGCGGAATACTTTCCAGCCACTACCACTTGCTGTCTTCTTTCGGTCAGCCAATTCTGTATCCAGACAACCAAACTCCCCTGTATCCCATGCCCCCTGACTTTCTGAAATAGCCTACCATGGGAAACTTTATCAAATGCCTTCCTGAAAACCATATACACCACATTCACTGCCCGACCTTCATCAATGTGTCTCGCACATCCTCAAAAAATTAAATGAGGCTTGTGAGGCATGACCTGCCCCTCACAGAGCCATACTGACTATCTTTAATCAAACTATGTTTTTCTAAATAATCATAAATCCTATCTCTCAGAATCCTTTCCAGTATTTTGCTCACCACAGACGTAAGACTGACTTGTTTGTAATTCCCAGTGATTCCCCTATTCCCTTTCTTGAACAGGGGATCAACATTCCCCTCCCTCCAATCATCCGGTACTACACCAGTGGAGAGTGAGGACTTAAAGATCATCACCAACGGCGCAGAGATCTCCTCCCTCGCTTCCCATAGTAACCTTGGGTATTTCCCGTCTGGTACAGGGGACGTATCTATTCTGATGCTTTTCAAAATTTCCAGCACATCCTCCTTCTTAATATCAACCTGTTCAAGCCTAGTAACCTGGTTTACTCTGTTCTCATGAGCACCAAGGTCCCTCTCTCCAGTGAATACTGAAGCAAGATAATCATTTGGAGCCTCCCCAACCTCCTCAGACTCTAGGCACAAGTTCCCTCCAATATCCCTGATCGGCCCTACTTTCACTCTTCATCCTCTTATTTCTCACATAAGTGTCGAACGCCTTGGGGTTTTCCCTAATCTTTCCCGCTAGGGCTTTTTCATCCCCCCTTCTAGCTCTCCTAAGTCCATTTTTGAGTTCCTTCCTTGCTACTTTGTAAACCTCTAGAGCCTTGCCAGATACTTGCTTCCTCAAACTTACGTAGCTTCCTCAAACTTACGTAGCTTCCTTCTTCCTCTTGACAAGAAGCTCCACTTCTCTTGTCATCCAAGGCTCCTTCACCTTACCATTCCTTCCTTGCCTCAGTGATATAGAATCCAACTAGGTATATCCTTAACTTATAAGATTGAAAGACTGCGGGAAAAAAACAGCAACAGGTTTGAGAAGAAAATCAATTCAATTCAACAAGACAAGAAAAAAGACAAAGGAAATTAGAAAACAAATAATATGGCATTTTAAAAATCTCCAGCAAGAAGGAAAATTTGAAGGACTGAGAGCCTACGCTTATAATTTGAGGTGCCAATCATTGATTGGCAATGCTGAACAATTTCCAGAGCTGCTATGATAACATGATGATTATGTTCCTGAATTAGGCCTCCAGAGGCCCATACCAATTCAAATCGCATTCATATCCGACCACAACAGCTAACAAATTTAAATTCAATGAATTAAGTCAATAAATCTAGAATAATAATTAGCATCAGTAATGGTGGAAATCACCAGTGCTAACCATGAGACTATCATAGATGTAAAAAAAACTGATCTAGACCACTGATGTTCTATAAGGAAGGAAATCTGCTGTCCCTACTCTGTTATCCCAACCCAAAACAATGGGGTTAACTCTTAACTTCCTGCTGGAATTCTGTCGCAAGCCTCACAGTTGTGTCAAAATCGCAAACTGGGGGTTCATCTTTTTCTTCTTAAGGGCAATAAATCCTAACCTTGGCAATGAAGCTAACAGAAACAAATGGGTACTGACACTTAAAGTGACAAAATCAAATTTCCTGCAACAGGTTTAGATGATATCTATTACACAGATACAGTAATGACACAATGGTCAATGCGTTTCGATGGTGAGGCAGATAATGAAATGGAATGTTTGTGAAACTAACAGCTGGGTGATAAAACAAAGAAACAACTTTTAGATATTGGCATCTAACCACTCAAAATTCTAGCCTGAACTTCATGTCCCATTTAGGGTTAGATAATGGCGAGTTCCATTGGCCCCACTGTTGGGAGCAAAACCTCGGCCAAAATTCTGCTTTTGATGATGTGGTGCAATATTCCTGTTACCATAAAACATTGCATCATCCAGCAGCTGGGCAGATCCACCACTATCACAGATCAGCGGTTAGTTCCTTACAGCTGGAATACCATCTTTAAAGAGCGTGGGAAAAAGCCAGTCATTTCCTACTGGGATTTTTGTCTGATCTCGCTAGCCTAGTATTTCAACTATAAGGAAGTAAAAGACTGAGATAAAGGAACGAAACATCAGCTTGTATGAAAAAATGAAGGGAAAAGAGGTAGCTTTAAGTATAAATAAAGGAAAAGAGTATGTCATGTGCAATGCCCGGAGTGTGGGAAATAAACAGTGAGTGTTAGAAGGAACTATGTCACGGGAAGATATAGATTTGACAAAACAAACAGCATCTTGGCCAGATACTGGACTCTGATGAAAAATAAACATATTAAGTTATGATACTTCCAGGAGGAACAGTGTTTGCATGAACGGAGAGAGCGAATACATGGGGAAAGAGAATTAATGTCCGAAACAAATATGCAGATGGAGTAAACATGGGCCTGGTTTCTTCATTCTGGAACCTACACCAGCAGAGATTCACAACTGAACTCTGCGGCTGCTGCTGGAGTGTTCGGCCATCTGACACATGCAGCCCGGGGGATGGGTAGCTAGTGGCTTCCATCGCCAGGGCACCCGGCCTTGGCAGCGGATATGGGTAACAGCATGTGGTGCAGGGTGCGGTTTGGCCACCCTCCAGATTGGTAGTGCGGATTAACAGGTGTGTGGGACAAGGGCTGGTGCCAGGGGCACAGTGCTGCCTACTCACCCTGGCCACCCGCAGGAGGTTTGCAGTTTTTTACCACACTTTAGGCCGTTCGGGATTGGTGTTGCTGGTGGCACTTACTGCCTCGGTCACCTGCGCCCAGGCATGGCGAGCAGCGGCGACTGGAAGCCTCCTTCCCGGGCCGGGAACAGGATGGCCTGCCTCTCCTCCATGGCATCCAGGAGGGTCTCAAACTCGGAGGGTCTCAAACTCGGTGTCAATGAACCTTGGTAGCGCTGTCCTCACATGTTGGCTGGGACGGTGTGTGTGAGAAAGTGCAGTGTGTATCTGCGGCAGCAGCTTGTTAGCCTCTCGAGTGTCAATCATGAACACGGCGAATCCTACACAGTTTCTCATTGGAATCGATTGTGTTCCACATGGAGTTGGTGCTAGCCCCTTAACATTCACTGAGTAGGTCCAGGTCCGGCACCAGTTGTGCTGTCGTGGAACTTCACAAATCAGTCAACACTTGGTGTGGGTATAGAAATCAGGGAGAAGGACTGTGATAAAATTAAAGAAATTAACAGACAGAGATAAGGTAAAGTCGCCATCATCCCAGATGACCTGACTGCTTCTCCTTGGAGTGGGAGAGCTGGCTGGCAGTGGTTTGACCTGAGGATCACCACACCTCAAGCAAGAGGCAAGGTTGAGAAGGCAGGGCCTTCATGAATAACCTCAGCCAGTACCAAAATTGAACCTTGGTTACTGGTCTTGTACGGTGCAGGTCATCATAAACCTGCCATCTAACCAACTGAGCTAAACCAGCCCTGTATTTATTCATTGAGCTTCTACAATTAACAATACATCCCTCCCCCCTTCCTTTTCAAAATAAAACAAGAGAACTGTGATGGTAAAGTTAAAAAAAACACTTTCATTTTATTTCAATTTTTTTTTAGAAGGTGAAATAGTTCTTCTACAAAATGTCAGTGCAACTGTCTAAGTGAAAGGTCATCATGATGTCAATTCAAGGTTTTGTATTTCATTTTATGTTGTGGGTAAATGTTTTTCTTAAAACTTTACAAACTGCTATAAATGTGTTATTACAGCAACAAAGCACAGCACTTACATATAAGATAACTATAACTGAATAACATAACTGAAATAAGCAATGTCATGTGAGAGTACCTTTAAGAAATGGGTGTTTATAAATGGGTGTGTATATAAATATCTGTCGTGAGAGTACCTTTAAGAAATGGGTGTTTACTACTGCAGTGATGTCAGAGAGTGGGTGGAGCTGGGTTGCCTGTCAGCTTTTTACTTTTGTTTTAGGCTGTTTGCTGAGGGTGTGTTTTAGTTTCATTTTCAGTGTTGGAGCTGAAGCCAGACAGAGCAGGTGGACTGCTGTTCTCTCTGCCATGAAAATACTATCTCTTGATCATTTGGTGAATTCAGAATTATAAATGTTCTCAGTGGTGAATGTAAACCTCATGTGCTTCTGTTAAAAGGTGTTTCTTTTGTCTTCTGGGTGTTGTTTGGGAAGTTATTAAGGATTACTTAGTGTTGTATTCTTTGGGAGTTGTATTTGAATTGATGGTTGCTAAGATGTTCACTGTATGTTTTAAAAAGGTGAACTTCAGTTCATAGAATAAACATTGTTTTAATTTAAAAGTACTGTAATGCTCTGTTTGCACCACACCTGTAGAGTGGACCGTGTGCTCCCCATACCACAATCTATTAAAAGTCGTAGGTCAGGTGAACTCCATGATACACTTTGGGGTTCTCTAAACCCTGGCCCACAACAGAAATAAATCTGATCAGGAAATGTTCAAAATAAGCAACACTAATCAAAACTAAGTCAAATGCGACAAAACTGAGGGCAGCACGGTGGCGCAGTGGCTCGCACTGATGCCTCATAGCGCTGTGGACACGGGTTCAATCCTGGCCCCGGGTCGCTGTCCGTGTTGAGTTTGCATGCTCTCCCCGTGTCTGCATGGGTCTCACTCCCACAAGCCAAAGATGTGCAGCGTAGGTGGATTGGCCACGCAAGCTAGATTGCCCCTTAATTGGGAAAAAAATTATACTCTAAATTATTTTTTAAAAATGAAACAAAACAGAATTTACACTCAAGTTAGTGGTTGATAGGCAGCAATGTGGCGCAGTGGTTATGACCTGGGTTCGATCCTGGCCCTGGATCACCGTCCTGTTATGTTCTCTTGCTTGGCTGGGCCGAATTAGTGCACTAGAGAACATCTAGTTCTTGACTAGTTAAATGTTTAGTGATTAGTAATAACGTGGGTCAAATAACAATATGAAAACTACTAAAACTACTAACTACTAAATCACTATTATTAAATTATCTAAGAGCTATTACAAATGCGACTATCCACTACGACAACTATCTCCAGGCTCCCTGAGGTTTCAGTGCCGCATGGTTGTTCTACACTGCCACTTGCTGGTTGGAAGTGGTATCTTTTAATACTTATACAACTGCTTAAGCATATCATCACATCCCCTTTCCTTTGGAAATGAACAATATTTACGTGCATTATTTAAATTCAATACACAATACACATGAGATGCCTAATAATTCAACCATTTACATGTTCAATATCCATCACAAATTCAAACTCTTTTGGCTTTCTTCTGTGTCTTGTTGACCTTCTAAGCACTGGCTGAACTTGTGAGTTTGACTGGAATTCAGATGTTTCTGAAGATGGCTCCTGCTGTTTTTCTAAGATAGTTCTTGCTGTGTTCTGTGATTTTCACATCTTCAGCTTGTTCTGTTTCTCTATGTTGAGGTAGCATTTGTTCAGTCGTCCTGGGATTGCTCATGCATATCATCACAAGTCCGTGTGAAGTTTGCACATTCTCCCCATGTATACATGGGTCTTGCCCACACAACCCAAAGATGTGCAGGGTAGGTGGATTGACCACACCAAATTACCCCTTAATTTAAAAAAAAAAAATTGGGCACTTATAAATTTTAGAAAAAAGTTGCTGGTTGATGTGCAATCAAGGAGAAACACAGAGTGTGATAATTTGTGGTGATTGTTCCTTTAGTGGCAACACAGCAGAGTAAGGGTCACCTGGCTTGGGGGACCAATTGGAATGCAGTATAGGTAATCCCCCCAGAGGTGGAGTCCTGTGTTAGGCAGGAGACATGTAGAGAACACGGTGCAATCATGTGGCTGCTGCACTGTTGTCCAATTCTTCTTATCAATATAAATAATTCTGTGTTTCTAATTATGTCTGTGAAAGTGCATCATTACACAGAGAAAGGGAAAAATAAATATCCATCATGATTAAAAGGAGGTAGATGAGGTCAAGTAGGCAGTGTTAGTAACCCTAATCCATTTCCCATTGCCCCCAGACCCTTCCCCATCCATGTGATGTAACCTTCTGCATCCTTAATGCATGTCCAGCAGCAACTGTCTCTGATCTGGGAGGCTGCTGGTCAGAGGGTGCAGCAGCAGGGTGCAACTGTCTCTGATCTGGGAGGCTGCTGGTCAGAGGGTGCAGGAGCAGGGTGCAACTGTCTCTGATCTGGGAGGCTGCTGGTCAGAGGGCGCAGGAGCAGGTCTCACTATTTCAGTGAGAATCTTACTAAGAGCTCAAACTGCTGCTGAGAAATCTGAACATGCTGAGTATGGACCAGTTAACCTTTGCAGCTGCTGGGATATATCAGTCAAGGCTGGGAGGTGGAACGGTGTATTGGCCTCACAACCTTCACCCCTCTGCGATAGATTCTGATGGAGGCGGTCAAGGATAAACTCAGCATCATTGTCTGTATGGTCTGCAGGTTATCTATGAGATTGTGGAAGTGTTTTTTACTTTGGCTGAGTCCCAGATCTGAATCACCGCTGTTTATCCTGGGGTTAGAGAGCGTCTTCAGCCTCCACACATGCTCCTGCTTGGAATGGTCATTAATGGACACCAGACCCCTGCCGTCATAATAACCCAGTTATTATGAGCCAGCTTTGCCGGCGGAAAGAAATGGAAATTTGTTTTAAAATTCTGCCTGTCCTGTGCAGAGACAGATATTACAGCTTCTGGAGACAGCTGAAAGCTTATACCCTGGGGGACACAAAGACAATATCCAAGCCATCCCCAAGGCATTTTACTACACCTAGGAACATTAGCAACGAAACCGAATTATCCAATGCAGCTGCATTTTGACACCTCAGAAAATGAGCAAAGAGACAGCATTATGTCTTATCAAAATTGGATAGAACAAATTCATAGCATTTCCAGGGCAACTGCATTTTATGATACCTCAGTAAATTAGCAAAGAGGTTGTATTGTGATTTATCAAGATTAGCTTTGACACCTCAGGAGCTTAGTAGATGGAACAACCCTTTCTGCCTTTTCTTCACTTTAAGTCAGAAGCTATGATATTAAGTTCCAGAAATTATTTCATGTATTCAGATATATACATACCCTGGCTGAACACATTGAATCATTCAGTTTCTTCCATCACTGACCCACCATCCTAGGCACAATGGTATTGGTATTAAGCTCTGCTGCAACCTTTTCCATGCCATAGTGTCATGTGAGAGTACCTTTAAGAAATGGGTGTTCATAATTGGGTGTGTATATAAATATCTGTAGCGAGAGTACCTTTGAGAAATGGCTGTTTATTACTGCAGTGATGTCAGAGAGTGGGCGGAGCTGGGCTGTCTCAGCTTTTAACTTTCGCTTTAGGCTTTTTGCTGCAGGGTGGGTTTGGTTTCATTTTAGTTTTGGAGAAGCTGCAATCACAGCAGGATGTGTGTGAATCTCTGCAAGCTTATGAATGTTCATTTGCTAATTTCAACATGGTAACTGCTCTCAATAGTGAATTTAAACCTGATCTTTGTGTTAAAAGGGTCTTTTGTCTTCTGAATGTTGTTTGGGAATTTATTAAGGATTACTTAGTGTTGTATTCTTTGGGGGTTGTATATGAATTGATGGTTGCTAAGATGTTCACTGTATGTTTTAAAAAGGTTAACTGAGTTCAAAGAATAAACATTGTTTTACTTTAAACATACTTTTCCATTTCTGTTGTACCGCACCTGTAGAGTGGGCCGTGTGCTCCCCATACCACAATCTATTAAAAGCTGTGGGTCAGGTGAACTCCATGATACACTTTGGGGTTCTCTAAACCCTGGCCCATAACAATAGATTGTAGTTTCCTCGGAGGTTTATATTTTCTACATGCTGCGATATTCAAGTGCCTTTCTCCACCTCATTTAACAAAATATTCTATTGATCTTCTCTCCAGTTTTGACTCCTCTTCTTCACCTCTATATCATGAGCTGCCATCTTCTAAATGCAGAAATATTAATACTTTTAAGCATTAATAACATTACAGATTTAAAACAAATAAGAAAAGCAATGTTCGCTTATAAATATTGGCAAAACAAGGATATTCATTCATTAAAATAAATTACACCTAGAATAACTCAATAACAACAGCATTAATTGTTTAAAAGATGTTTATAAACATTAAAAAGCTGGGAAATACCTTTAGAATTGTAGGAAATCCTTTGTGTCTTCACCCTGTCTCTTTAAAAGTTGTCTGTTAAAGCTGTCCTCACTGTTCCCTGGTCATTAAGGGACGCGACTTCGCTGGGTTTTCGCTTCCCAGGGTATGCGAGAAGCTCTTCAACGCTGGCTCCAAGTGCCTCCCAGGATTGGAAGTGCTGGTATTCATTTGCAGGTCATGTAAGTATGTATGTTCAGGTAGTGTTGTCAGCACACCTTCACCTTCCGACAGCTGGCGGATGTTATGGCCCAACGATCTGGAAAATTCAGGTCAACAAACGTCAGCAGCTCTTTCTCCCTCCCTGTCCTTGATGTTATTACTGTGGGTTCTTTGTATTACTTATTTCAGGATGGTTGGCGTAGTGTTCACAAAGACCACAAAGACCTTAGGGCAGCATGGTAGCATAGTGGTTAGCACAATTGCTTCACAACTCCAGTGTCCCAGGTTCGATTCCCGGCTTGGGTCACAGTCTGTGCGAAGTCTTCACGTTCTCCCTGTGTCTGTTTGTGTTTTCTCCAGGTGCTCCGGTTTCCTCCGACGTGCAAGTTAGGTCAATTGGCCATGCTAAATTGCCCATAGTGTCCAAAATATAAAAGGTTAGATGGGGTTACGGGGGTAGGGTGGAGGTGTGGGCATAGGTAGGGTGCTCTTTCTAAGGGCCAGTGCAGACTCGATGGGCCAAATGGCCTTCTTCTGCACTGATAATTCTATGGAAATAGCTTGAACTTAAACAAATCTATTAACCCTACTAATTTGGATTCGACACATACTCCTAAAGAATACACAGTTGATCATTAACATTAAAACTACACTCATCTACAGCTAATCTTAATACTGATATAAACTATGATCTGCTCTCACTTACACTACCTGTACTTCTGACTCTCTCTAGCTAACTCCTGTTCATGCTCTCCCCCAAGACTTAGCTTCACTCCCTTATATAGTTGTGACTGTAGCTCCCTCTTTCTAGTGGCTACTCTAGACATTTCATTAATCCTTGCAGTTCTTACAGTTATGATAATACCACAATTACTACCCTCGTCGACGTTAGGATAGTCAGTCAGTTCCAAAGTAGGCAAACCTCCTACTGAGATGGTCTCACGTCGTTGTCACCCAGGAGAAGCATGATTTTAATTTGTTCGTTTGAAAGTTTAAAGAAAAATTGATTACTGTGATTCATTCAGCAGTAGCTGACAGTTTGATCATCATCTCAGCCCTTGTCAATGGGAGGGAAGCAGGATGCTAACCAAGCACTTGAGGGAACATGCACAGGCCTTTGACCTTTGACAGTCCATATCATGTGAGGCACTGAATCACCATGGTTTATCAGGACTGCACAGTGTAAAGGCATCACAGTAGAATCCTTTCAATGGTATTAAAAGCATCACTCTGAGCTGTTTTAAATTGCCAAGAAAGCATTTTGTAAATCTTTTCCTAGTTGTTTGCAACTGTATGGTACAATGATCTCAACTGTAACCCAGGATTCCTGTGATGCAATCATGACTACACATCAAAAATATTTCATTATTTGCAAAGGCACTTAGGGATATATTAAAATTGTGATGGATACCACATTGCCTGAATGTTTAGCTTGTCGGGAGAATGTTATTAGCGGGACCAGAGGCAGATGTGAAAACTGCTCCTGCCTGCGATTGGCTCCCAACACTGATTTCATTCTGACTGGCCAATTACTGTTGGCTAACATGAACTACTTGCTGAGACAGGCTCAGCGCTGCTAACAGAGGTGGGAGGAGGGCAGGTGCCAGGAGCAGTAAGGGTACGGGCAGGGGGTTTTGAATGGATCTCCGTGAGGCTGGCAGTCGATGTTCAAGAGCCTGAGGGAGTTGCTTTGAAAATCGATTTTGTTTTGACACATGGCTTCAGTTATAGTCTTGTTACTGTCTACAGAATGTCATCTATATCATCTGACAGGAGGTTCTGCTGCAGTGGGACAGTGAGAGGAGGCCACCTCATGTGACGAAGAAGGCCAGGGCTAAGGGAGCAAGTCTGGTCCGTGGTCAGGGTGTCTCTCACAGAACCTGTATCCAGTGTGGCTCTGACAGGGTGAGTACTGAATCCAGTTGGAATCTTGGGTAGATGTCTTTGTGAGTGGCAGCATTTGTTGGTGCCCATGGGTGTGGAATGCACAGTGTAAAGTGGCACATAATCATGTGTCTTGCCGAATCATGGTTGGCATGTATGTCAGGATAATGTATGTTAATGTGTAGGGCAACTGAACCTGCGGGCGTGATTCTCCGACCTCGTCGGGTGGGGGACTCTTCGCTTGGAAGGGGGGGGGGGGCATGGAAGGGTGCGGGGGAGGCGCTGGGGAGGGAAACCGCGTGCAGCACCACCATTCTAACCCTTGGATCGTGTGTGCACATTCCGGGTGCAACCTTTGTCCCTTCCCCTCTTCCCCATTGACCACCCATAACCCCCACCAACTGCCGAGGCCTCTTGCCATGCGGCTGAAGGCTATTGCTAATAGGGAATTGGCAATTGTGGTTAAGTGAGCACTTCACACAACCCAAGTGGAGTCCTGTGAGCCATGTAGCATGCGGGAGTCATTGCCCAGCATCCTAATCATACTGCGATGCCTGAACACTGTGCCTGAACACTGCGGGAGGAAACACCACACATGCAGCAGCCAACATCCAAACACCCATGGGATGAGACATAGCTCCGGGGACATGCCCATGGCTGGAGGGTGGGTGAGTGCCACAGGGAGGAGACCAGCGCCCGGTCCAGGTGATGTCATCCTACCATGGATGGAGAAAAGTGCGAATGCTGCCCAGCCGATTGACCAGTTCACTGAGTGTCAAAGCATGGGCCACTCAAAATGGCTGTCAATTGTTCTTTAAATCAGCTTAATAGGCCCTTTAATTGAAAGCAAGCATATGTCCAACTTGCACATGCACCCCACTTGCAGGACCAAATATCGTGAGGCAGCACGGTGACATCGGGATAACCTCCTGACATCATGGCAGCCATTCTGCGTCCGTTGTGTCTACCATGCGCCTACTTGGCTACTGCAAAATTCTGGCCTGTTTAAATGCAAGTTCTTTCTTTATGTTCACTTTCAGAGCTCATGCACTATCATGAAACACATTCTAATGAATCTTCTTTCCCTTTTAATAAAGGTTTGCCGAACAGGGAATTACATGAAAATAATCAGCTCCAAAGTGCTGACTATCGAAGAGGAAATTCTCAAATTGGCAATGCCTGTTACTCACATGTATCTATTATGACTGCTTTTCATGAGACCATTATGGGCACAATCACTTTCCAAGGGAACAGAGGGGCCGAGACTCTGGGGCTGTGTACAGACACTGGAGGGGTGGGTGGTATTGTTATTGCTGGTGAGATACCAGTAAATGGGGACCTGATAGCTTGTGGGCCTTCCTTGTCTGCTAAAAATATACCCCATGCATATATCTGTTTGGGCTATAATCTCATGTCAAGTACTCCCACTCCTTTTGAGCTTGTGCCTTATTAAGTACTGTCTGCAGAATTGTAATTAAGTACTTCAGTGGTCTTATCTGCATGCAAATGTATAACACTCGAAAGGGAAGTTCAGATTTAAATGGAACGCAGGGATAAAATGTCATTTGTGAAATTGTGAAATTTGCAATTCAACATAATGCATTTTTCAACATTTTTCTATTATTTACTGGAGTGTTCTTGTGTTTTCCAATTGTGATTCTGGAAGAAATCAGTGGGCTCTATGTGATGACTATAAAGTGAATCTGACTGCGAGGAAGCTGTTTACAAAGATCCTGCACAACAGGGAAATCGAGCTGTGAGGAAAATGGCCCCCACAGTATAAACATTCATATCACTGAAGGAAACACAACTATGGGCTGGATTCTCTCATTTTGAGGCTGTGAGGAAGTGTCTAGTTTTATGATGAAAAAGTCGGCGGCACTCCCACACCGATGCTCCGCCCGGTGGGGGGCTAGCAGCGGCGCTGGGTAAAACCCCCGGCATTCCCGACATACACGGCCAGAGAATTGCCGAGTCCGTGGCCGTGTATGCGCACAGCGTCGACCTGCAGCGGTCGCGCCATACAACATGGCTCCGGCTGCGCGTGGACCCGGCCTGCCAGATAGTGCCCTCTGTACCACTCCCCACCAGTCCCGCTGGCCTCCACCGGAGTCCTCCCCGGCAAGCGGAACGGCTCCCCCCCCCCCCCCACCCCGACTGTCCGCAGCCACAACTTGAGATTGGCAAAAAATCAGACCACACGTTTCCCACGCCATCAGGAAGTCAGCCCATCGGGGGTGGAGCATCGGGGGAGGGCCTTCAAGTGACGTCCTGAGGCAGTCCCAACGGCGTGCGGCGAACTCACCGATGATGCCATTTTGGAGAGGCGGAGCTTCCGAAAAAAAGTCGGTCCCCGATTTCGGCATCAGAAGGGATTCTCCACCTGATCAGCGACGGAGAATCCCACCCTTTATCTCTCAGTGCCAGGCTTCCATGTACCTTTCCCTGTTTTAGGCTGTTACACAGTTCTGTCGACTTCCGAAGTGAATGATGAACTACAGAACATTTAGTTTAAATAATAAATTGTTGAACTGTGTGATAAGAAAACTATGATAAATAAATAATAATAATAATCATTATTGTCACAAGTAGGTTTACATTAACACTGCAATTAAGTTACTGTGAAAAGCCCCTAGTCGCCACATTCTAGCGTCTGTTCAGGTACACAGAGGGAGAATTCAGAATGTCCAATTCACCTAACAACATGTCTCTCGGGACTTGTGGGAGGAAACCGGAGCACCGGGAGGAAACCCACGCAGACATGGGGAGAACGTACAGACTCTGCACAGACAGTGACCCAAGCCGGGAATCGAACCTGGAACCCTGGCATTGTGAAGCAACAGCGCTGACCTACTACTAAAACCAATTAGCTATTGTGGAACTACTGCAAAATACATCTATCGTCAGCACGACCTACTCCCAACTCCCAGACCACAGGGTTACGTGATGGGTTTACACCTGTGGTCGGAGGTCATGCAAAACATCACACATAGTGCAATCTCAGTGACTGCAGCATCAAAACATTGCAATACAGATAGAAGCCATTTGGCCCTTGGTAACTGCACCAGGTGAAAAAGAGTGGCCCAGTTGAATACACCTTCCCAGCCCTCAGTCAAAGGCCGATAGTTCCAACACATCCAAGTTTTTTTCCCAGTGCGTTGAGGCTTTCTGTCCCTACCACTCCTTCATACAGTAAATTCTAGATCCCCATATAAAGCAGCTTTTCCACCAGGAGTGAGAGATATAAACCAGCTATTCCACCCTGAGTGAGGATATAAAGCAGCTATTCCACCAGGAGTGAGGATATAAAGCAGCTATTCCACCAGGAGTGAGGATATAAAGCAGCTATTCCACCCTGAGTGGGGATATAAAGCAGCTATTCCACCAGGAGTGAGGGATATAAAGTTTTGGCCGCTGAACATTCTGACCTGCTACTTAGAGACGCATTCATTAAGGGCATAGAGTCAGCCTACATCCGCCAGCGCCTCCTGGAAGGGGCTAACCTTGACCTCGCGGTGAGCAAGAAATTACCACCCCTCATGACCCTTAATGTCGTGGAATAGCTGCTTTATATCCCCACTCAGGGTGGAATAGCTGCTTTATATCCTCACTCCTGGTGGAATAGCTGCTTTATATCCCCACTCAGGGTGGAATAGCTGCTTTATATCCTCACTCCTGGTGGAATAGCTGCTTTATATCCTCACTCAGGGTGGAATAGCTGCTTTATATCCTCACTCCTGGTGGAATAGCTGCTTTATATCCTCACTCCTGGTGGAATAGCTGCTTTATATCCTCACTCCTGGTGGAATAGCTGCTTTATATCCCCACTCCTGGTGGAATAGCTGCTTTATATCCTCACTCAGGGTGGAATAGCTGCTTTATATCCTCACTCTTGGTGGAATAGCTGCTTTATATCCTCACTCCTGGTGGAATAGCTGCTTTATATCCCCACTCCTGGTGGAATAGCTGCTTTATATCCTCACTCCTGGTGGAATAGCTGCTTTATATCCCCACTCAGCGTGGAATAGCTGCTTTATATCCTCACTCAGGGTGGGAAAGCTGCTTTATATCCCCACTCCTGGTGGAATAGCTGCTTTATATCCCCACTCCTGGTGGAATAGCTGCTTTATATCCCCACTCAGGGTGGAATAGCTGATTTATATCCAGAACGTCACGGGCCACGAAAAGACTGATCGAATTGATCTAAATTTCAACAGCTCCATGGACTTTGTTGGGACTTTGTGTAATATTGCTAATTGTCTGGGCCAGTGGGAAGCCCAAAATGTAATAAAAGAAAGGAGAGAACATTTTCGTCCTCCCGGCTGCTACTCATATCACCAGTTCTCTCCCCCCCCCCCCCCCCCCCCCCTCCCCCGGGGCTCTCGTTGATACCCCCACAGCCCCCCCCCCCCCAGCTTCTTTCTCCGCAAGGGGTGAATGTGGTGATATGATTTGCATAGCTGTCTGCCATTGGTGCAGAACACCGGCTTACCATTGGCCCTGGTCGGTCATGTGCCTCTCGACTGATTGATTGAGACCAGTCATGTGACGGCTCTCCGATTGGTCGAGAGGTTGAGTCTTGTTCAGATTATTAAAATAATGCTGAGAAAAAAAATACACATAATACATACATTCCAATGAAAAGGAAAAGAAAACCCAAGGGGAGGACCCATCATTCACCATAACCAAAAATGTTAAAGATTGTTTCAAACTTAAGGAAAAATCATAAGGATGGGTGGAAGGTCGGCAGATTGGGCCGAATATAAAGCACAGCAAAGAATGAACAAAAGATGTACAAGATGGAGAAAAATGGAGTACAAGTGAAAGCGAGCTCAAAATACAAAAATGGATAGTCAGGGTGGCAAGTCCCTGGGTCCTGGTGAACCTCATCCTAGGATCTTAAAAGAAATGACGAGTGAGATAGTTGATGCATTGGTTATAATTTTCCAAAATGCCCTAGATTCGAGGAAGGTTCCATTAATTTGGAAAATAACAAATCTAACTCCTTTATTTAAAAAGGGGACGAGACAGCAATCAGGAAATTAGAGGCCAGTTAGTTTGACATCTGTCAGAGGGAAAATGTTAGAATTTATTATTGAAGATGCTAAAGCTGAGCGATTAGATACATTCAAGGTAATCAGGCAGAGTTAACATCGTTTTGGGAAAGAGAAGTCATTTTTATATATCTGATAGAGTGCCTGGAAGGCAAAATTTGAATGGACATGGTGTGGTGATATGATTTGCATAGCTGTCTGCCATTGGTGCAGAGCACCGGCTTACCATTGGACCTGGTCGGTCATGTGCCTCGCGACTGATTGGTTGAGACCAGTCATGTGACAGCTGTCCGATTGGTCGAGAGGCTGAGTTAACCACGCCTCCATACCGAGGTATAAATAGTCGAAGCGCCCGGCGGTCGTCCATTTTATTGTAGACAACCGCAGGGCTAAGCTCTAGCTTATTAAAGCCTAACTTTTGTATAGCAACTCGTCTCTCGTGCAATTGATGGCTCATCAATTTAATAAGCTAGATCTTTGAAGATGGAGTTCTGGATCAAGCCCGAATGCCTCCGCATCAGCTCTCAAACTCCGAACTCTGCAGAACTTTTTCAACATTGGCTTGCATGTCTCGAAGGATACCTGGAGTCTGTAACCAGCCCCCCCACCATGGCACAGAAGCTTCACATCCTCCACTCCAGCGTGGGTATAGCAGCCTACGCGATAATCAAGAAGGAGAAAGATTACGATGCCGCCATACTAAAGCTGAATGGACAATTCCTTAAACCAGTCAACAGAGTATTCGCCCGACATCTGCTGGCCACCAGACAACAGCTCCCCGGTGAGTCATTAGACCAATTTTACCAGGCCCTCGCCATCCTGGGGAGGAACTGCTCCTGCCTCGCAGTTTCAGCGTCGGAGCACAAGGAACTGCTGATCAGAGACGCTTACGTGGCTTGGATGCAGTCCCCCGCTATCCGTCAGCGGATGCTGGAGAAAGACGACCTCAGCTTAACTGAGGCACGGACACTCTCCACCTCCCTGGAGGTCGCCGATCTAAACGCCCGCGCCTATGTCCCCAGCCGCGCTGCACCATCCTGGGCCTCCTGGCACGCTTCCCCATCGCCATCCACCGCTCCCGACCTCCCTCAGGCCTGCGCCGTGGGACACCCCGACAAGTCCACGGGGCCCCGCTGCTACTTTTGCGGGTTCGCGAAACACCCTCACCCGCGCTGCCCGCCCAGCTCCGCCCTCTGTAAGAGCTGCGGGAAGAAGGGCCACTTCTCCACTGTCTGCCAGGCCAAAACGGTCGCTGCGGTACCGCGCAGCGACCAGGGATACCCACCTCCGGGCCCTTGCTGGCACCTCCTGGATGTCACGCAACACTCCCCCCCCCCCCCCCCCCCCCCCCCCCCTCCCGCACCCGGGCCCCTGTGCCCGACCTGCGCGCCTCTCTCTCTCCTCCGGGCCCTCCCGGTCCCATCCTAGACGCCGCGCAACTCTCTCCCCCCCGCCCCAGGGCCCCCGCGCCTGGCCTACGCGCCTCTCTCCTCCGGGGCCCCTCCAGCGCACCGCGCTACTCTCAGCTCGCCGCCCCCGGGCCCCCGCTCCTGGCCTGCGCGCCTCTCTGCCCCCGCTCCCAGCCGCTCCGATCGGCCCGCCGGCACCGCTAACCCCACCCCCAGAAACCACGAGGGCCCCGGGGGCGCCGCCATCTTTGGCCGCCGACTCCACATGTGGGCCCTGGGCGCCGCCATCTTGCGGCACCGACCCCACGTGCAGGTCCTGGGCGCCGCCATCTTGCGGCACCGACCCCACGTGCAGGTCCTGGGCGCCGCCATCTTGGGGCCCCGACTCCACGTGCGAGTCCTGGGCGCCGCCATCTTGGGGCCCCGACTCCACGCGCGGGTCCTGGGCACCGCCTTCCGGGACTGGCACGCAAGGTTCTTCCAGCATCTACTCGGACGACGACGACGAATACGGATTTTCTCCACGGCTCGCGGCCAATCAGCTCGACCAGTCACGACCACGCACGCTCGCCAAAACGATACCGCTGATCTACCTGAACGGCCACGAGATGGGCTGCCTGCTGAACTCTGGGAGCACGGAAAGCTTTGTTCACCCTGCCACGGTAAGACGCTGCGCGCTCCCTGTCCACCCTGTAAAACACAAAATCGGGTTAGCCTCAGGTTCGCACTCCGTCCACATCACTGGGTGCTGCATCGCGGACCTCACAGTACAAGGGAAGGTTTTTTAAAATTATAAACTCCTTGTCCTCCCCGACCTTTGCGCACCGGCACTCCTAGGACTGGACTTCCAGTGCAACCTGCAGAGCTTGACCTTCCAATTCGGCTGCCTATACCCCCCCTCACTGTCTGCAGCCTCGCGTCCCTCAAAGTGGACCCCCCCTCCTTGTTTGCTAATCTCACCCCCGATTGCAAACCCGTCGCGACACGGAGCAGACGGTACAGCGCCCAGGACCGGACCTTCATCAGGTCCGAGGTCCAGAGGTTGCTGAAGGAAGGGGTCATCAAGGGCAGCAACAGTCCCTGGCGAGCCCAAGTGCTGGTGGTCCGGACTGGGGAGAAAAAACGGATGGTCATCGACTACAGCCAGACCATCAACTGGTTTACGCAACTGGACGCGTATCCTCTCCCCCGTATTTCCGCCATGGTAAACGATATCGCGAAATACAAGGTCTTCTCCACTGTGGACCTTAAGTCCGCTTACCACCAGCTCCCCCTCCGTGCGAGTGACCGAAAGTACACCGCGTTCGAGGCTGATGGGCGCCTCTACCACTTCCTTAGGGTTCCATTCGGTGTCACAAATGGGGTCTCGGTCTTCCAACGGGAGATGGACCGAATGGTCGACAAGTACGGATTACGGGCTACCTTCCCGTATCTTGATAATGTCACCAACTGCGGCCACGATCAGCAGGACCATGACGCCAACCTCCAGAAATTCCTCCAAACCGCAAAACTCCTTAACCTCACATACAATAAGGATAAGTGCGTGTTTAGCACCGACCGTCTAGCCATCCTCGGCTACGTAGTGCGTAAAGGAGTGATAGGCCCCGACCCCGAACGCAATGGCCCCCTGATGGAACTCCCTCTCCCCAATAACCTCAAATCCCTCAAACGCTGCCTGGGTTTCTTCGCGTACTACGCCCAATGGGTTCCCAACTACGCTGACAAGGCCCGTCCCCTCATTCAAACCACGACCTTCCCGCCGTCGACAGAGGCCTGCCAGGCCTTTAGCCGCATCAAAGCGGACATCGCAAAGGCCACGATGCGCGCCATCGACGAGTCCCTCCCCTCCAGGTCAAGAGCGACGCATCAGAAGTTGCTCTGGCGGCCACCCTGAACCAAGCGGGCAGACCCGTGGCCTTCTTCTCCAGAACTCTCCAGGCTTCCGAACTCCGCCACCCCTCTGTGGAAAAGGAAGCCCAGGCCATAGTCGAAGCGGCGCGACATTGGAGGCACTATTTGGCCGGCAGGAGGTTTACCCTCCTCACAGACCAACGGTCAGTAGCCTTTATGTTTGATAATGCACAAAGGGGCAAGATCAAAAATTACAAGATCTTACGGTGGCGGATCGAGTTGTCCATGTACAACTATGATATCTTATATCATCCTGAGAAGCTCAATGAGCCTCCTGATGCCCTGTCCCGTGGTACCTGCGCCAGCGCGCAGATAGACCGCTTCCGCTCCCTCCACGTGGACCTCTGCCATCCAGGGGTGACCCGTCTCTACCATTTCATTATGGCCCGCAACCTGCCTTTCTCCATCGCGGAAGTCAGGACAGTAACCCGTGACTGCCACATCTGCGCCGAGTGCAAACTGCACTTCTACTGCCCCGAGCGCGTACACCTGATCAAAGCATCCCGCCCCTTCGAACGTCTCAGCATTGACTTCAAGGGGCCCCTTCCCTCTAACAACCGCAACATTTACTTCCTGGCGGTAATTGACGAATTCTCCCGCTTCCCCTTCGCCATTCCCTGCCCCGACATGACCACATCGACCGTCATTAAGGCCCTCCTCTCCATCTTCTCCCTGTTTGGCTACCCCGCATACATACACAGCGATCGGGGGTCCTCCTTTATGAGCGACGAGCTGCGTCAATTCCTGCTCAACAGGGGCATAGCAGGACGACCAGCTATAACCATCGGGGTAACGGACAGGTCGAGCGGGAGAATGGTACCATCTGGAAGACCATACTACTGGCCCTCCGGTCCAGAGATCTCCCTATTTCCCGATGGCAAGAGGTTATCCCCGATGCCCTACATTCTATCCGCTCACTCCTCTGTACCGCAACAAATCAGACACCTCATGAACGTCTTCTTGTCTTCCCCAGGAAGTCGTCCTCCGGATCCCCTCTCCCGACGTGGCTGGCCGCCCCCGGACCCATCTTGCTCCGGAAGCATGTGCGGGTGCACAAGTCAGACCCATTGGTGGAACAAGTCCAGTTACTCCACGCTAACCCGCAGTATGCGTATGTGGAGTACCCCGACGGTCGGCAGGACACGGTCTCCCTCCGGGACCTGGCACCCGCCGGCGTGCGGCCTCCCCCCCCTTCACCACAGACCCCCCCCTCTGTTTCCTTCCCCCCAGCACCCCACTCAGGTCACCCCTTCCCCATCCATGGCGTCTCCACAGCCAGCTCGGGTGACGGAGACTATTCAAGGACCATCGCTCCCGGACTCAAGGACGTCAGCGGAACCACCACCATCGGCTGAACCAACGTCACCAACTCCACTGCGGCGGTCTGCCAGAACGTCACGGGCCACGAAAAGACTGATCGAATCGATCTAAATTTCAACAGCTCCATGGACTTTGTTGGGACTTTGTGTAATATTGCCAATTGTCTGGGCCAGTGGGAAGCCCAAAATGTAATAAAAGAAAGGAGAGAACATTTTTGTCCACCCGGCTGCTACTCATATCACCAGTTCTCTCCCCCCCCCCTCCCCCGGGGCTCTCGTTGATACCCCCAAACCCCCCCCCCCCAGCTTCTTTCTCCGCAAGGGGTGAATGTGGTGATATGATTTGCATAGCTGTCTGCCATTGGTGCAGAACACCGGCTTACCATTGGCCCTGGTCGGTCATGTGCCTCTCGACCGATTGATTGAGACCAGTCATGTGACATCTCTCCGATTGGTCGAGAGGTTGAGTTAACCACGCCTGAGTCTTGTTCAGATTATTAAAATAATGCTGAGAAAAAAAATACACATAATACATACATTCCAATGAAAAGGAAAAGAAAACCCAAGGGGAGGACCCATCATTCACCATAACCAAAAATGTTAAAGATTGTTTCAAACTTAAGGAAAAATCATAAGGATGGGTGGAAGGTCGGCAGATTGGGCCGAATATAAAGCACAGCAAAGAATGAACAAAAGATGTACAAGATGGAGAAAAATGGTGTACAAGTGAAAGCGAGCTCAAAATACAAAAATGGATAGTCAGGGTGGCAAGTCCCTGGGTCCTGGTGAACTTCATCCTAGGATCTTAAAAGAAATGACGAGTGAGATAGTTGATGCATTGGTTATAATTTTCCAAAATGCCCTAGATTCGAGGAAGGTTCCATTAATTTGGAAAATAACAAATCTAACTCCTTTATTTAAAAAGGGGACGAGACAGCAATCAGGAAATTAGAGGCCAGTTAGTTTGACATCTGTCAGAGGGAAAATGTTAGAATTTATTATTGAAGATGCTAAAGCTGAGCGATTAGATACATTCAAGGTAATCAGGCAGAGTTAACATCGTTTTGGGAAAGAGAAGTCATTTTTATATATCTGATCGAGTGCCTGGAAGGCAAAATTTGAATGGACATGGCGATCCAGGGAGAAGGAACATTGGAAAGAGAGATCAAAAACCTGGACGTGAATGCTTGTTGAAGACATCTGAAAGTTTGGGAGAAGATTCCAAACGCTAAAGATTCTTTGAGCGTTGAGAATGGAACGCCTTGAGAGAAGGATGGAGTTCAGTGAGGCCGGTTGACTCATGGTGTGACAAGCATTTGGGAAGTTGATGAGCAATCCGTGGATGTTGCCTTGGATGGAATTTGTCACTTGGTTTCACATTATGGTGTGTCTGGGTGCAGGTCTCCTATTGGTTTACATTGTCTGTACTTACTGTGAACATGAGAGTATAAGATACACTTTGTAACTCAGATTTTCCCTACAAATCTGTATATATCTGTAAATGTATAGCTGTGGGTGAAGGAGTTGTGTCATCTAGTTCATATTTTCTTGCTTAAGAAATGTTTATTATTTTGTTAAAAGTTCATCAGTAGACTCCTGTGACTCTGTTCAGTAGCCTCCCTCCACATTTCTAAACAGAAAATAGGTTAGGATCTATCAAGTCAGATTCCACCCTGGGATCTGACTTGTCCAGTAGTAATATCAGCTGGGATCTGAACACCATCCTAATGAACCATTGGTGGAGTGCATCATTTGTAGGGGGAATGCAATTTCAGTGAGTTGGCCTTTGAATGAGCATTCATGAAATGTAAATGAGGTACCCAACACAGATCAGTGGGGAACTCACCTTTAACCCATCATCAAAAACAGGAAAACAAAATTCAAAACTAATTTTCCACTGACAGGAAACTGAATTTTGTGATCTGCCTGCAATGATCTCTACTTTGGCAAAAGTGCAAAGTTCTGCCCTCAGTGTTTTGATGGAATACCCCCTTCAGCCACCATGTATAGAATAAACCTTCCTTCCATATAGATTGCACCTCCAACTCAAATATTTTGCTAAAAAATAATGCAGTAATTATGTGAGCTGATACATGGGGTGCGATTTTGAGCCCACTTTAGTCACGGGATTGCCAACACAGGCGTAAAATCTGGAGAGAATTGGAAAACGCCAATCTCACCAGCGATTTTCCACTTTCAACCCCCCCTTATTGGTGGAGTAACGTGAAAAATGCCATGGGAGCCCTGGAACCTCATTTTAATACATTTGCTGTAGTTAATGGGCACTCACACCGGGGCTTCTCCCCTCACTGAATATTCATGCCGGTGCCATTTACAACAGATTTATCAAAACATGACTCTGGTAGCCTCACCTCTGAAGGTGAGCACTCCAGTCACCTTCTTGGTGCCAGTCGCAGAAGGTGCAATAGAGAGGACGCGGGAGACACAGAAAAGTTCAACTCAGTGCCGGAGGAGGATCAGTACTGTCATCTCAGGGGGAGGGTGGCTCACAGGCCTTCACTTCCCTTCTTGTCGGGGCACCTCTTGGTTTAAAGGGGTCTTGCAGCTGGCATGCAAGCACCTCCCTATCTCCCATGCTGTGATTTTGTCGATATTGCTACTGAGGGAGTGCCCTTCCAGAGTGAGAGTTGGAAAATGGGTGGCAGAAGGTGAGTACAGAGAGTCAGCACTGGGAGCAACTGTGTGATTCCTGCGTGGGGTCCCATGAGAGGCCAGGATGCAAGGGCAGAGTGGGGGACTCAGGAGGCCTGAATGGGGGGAGGATTTGGGAATGGGAGCTGTCTTGTTATGCTCTTGGCGTAGCATAAGCTGCTTCCTTGATGTTCACTCTGACAAAGGAAGGTTCAGACGTGGAGATAACTTCAACACGTTTATTAAACTATTTACAATTCTCCTACTCGGATTCGCCTCTACTGTTAATCCTTCTATAGCTACTCAGACTGACAAACCAGTCTGCTACAATCCACGTGGTGGGTGTGATGTTGAATCAACCCTGTGCCTGTACTCACTGAGTGTCTCCACTAGAAAGAGGAAGATCATGTGTGCTGTGTCCTTTATATATGGGTAGGTGTAATGTCACCCTGTGGTAGTGTCACCTCTGTGTGTATCGTGAATGCCCATTGGTCGTGTCCTATCTTACTGACCTATTGGTTAAGTGTCTGTGTGTCATGTCTCTGGTGTTCCCTCTAGTGTCTAGCTAGTCTACGTGTACTTACCTTAACCCCTTGTGTATCTACAGTGATGCATATCACCACAGGAACTGTGAGATTTGAAGCCTCCCACTCAGACAGCAGTTTGAGGACAAAGGTGATAAGCTGCTTGGAAAGTCAAGCCCCACTGATTATGGAGTTTTGACTTTCAGGGATTAGCATCAGGATAGAAGGCTGTCACAGATGGATTGATCATTTGATATGTAGTCCCTGTGAACTAGAGGAATGAGGGTGGCAACTAAGAATGAGGTTGAACAGCTAATTTCAGCATTCAGCTTCTTCACCACGTCTGCCATGGCTTCCCAGGCGGGGGTGGTGATCCCGGTGGATGGACAGCTGCAGAAACGTGGCTATAGGATGTCCTGCCTCTGCTGGACAACGTCCAGGAGTCTGGTCAGGGCTCTCTTGGTGAATCTTGGCACTGGCTTCCTGGCACCACCACTCCGACTGGATGTGGAACACATGCTGGGGAGGTGTTTATATAGAGCGCCCCAGGATTGCAGAGATTAAGTTGTCCCATGGCGAGTGAATCTGTGGCAGACCGTCACAAACGTGGCGTGATTCATGTGGGTAGAATTTTTTTTAACAGAGGCTCAATGTTCCTTGTGATTTCCTGCCGATTCACCTGAATCGACACTTTGAAAAAATATGGAAAGGTTCCATCCATGGGAATGTAGTTTAAGAAATGATATGGACTGAATAGGCGGAATTAACATTAACATTATTTGTCACAGTATGGACATTTAGCCCATCGTTCAGCAGCCAGAGTGCTGAATGGAAAAATGCAGCTAAATCTGTATAGCGGGGCTGTGAACAACGTGTTCAGACTATCACTGTCACTTCACCCACAACTGCTTTACTTAATCATCTCACCATGCACACTGTGTGTCACATCTTTCTGTCGTCTCTTCTCCCCACTTTCCATTCTTGTGTTTTCCATCATATATGCGGCAGATGTTTATCTCTATGATTCAATGGTTAGGCCCTCAGTTTTGTGAATCTACTAAGGATGCAGAGGGAGCACCTCATTCTGATCAGGAGCAGGATTTACATGTTCTTTGGTTAGCCTCTTACTTGGCTTCCAATTGCTGCATCAGATACGCACATTTTGAATTCATTAAGTTCCTTGCAATAATGTATTACCACCCCTTGCAACAACCTGCTGGTTAAAATGCTAACAAGTTCGGTTGAAAAATGTTGTAATCTTTTAAATGTATTTTGACAGAAAATGTGTCCAAGTGCACGCTAATGCATTAACGCCAAGAAAAAAATCAATCGACTGAAGTTTAACTTGAGCATGACGAGAGAGTTCACTCGATTGATGTCAGTATGGTTCAGTTCAGGGCGTTCTCCTTTCAGCTGAGAAAGCTGTAATTTCAAGCTTCACTCCAGGTCCTGACAATATACACTGAGTCTCAGCTAATGCTCCAGTAAATACTGACCAAATGTTGGAGCCTATATTCATTGAATGAGACATGAAATTATTCAGGTGGATATATTCAGGTGGAGGGTGGCATGGTGGCATCCATGGTTAACACTGCTGCCTCACAGCGCCAGGGATCCATTCCAGCCTTGGGTGACTGTCTCTGTGAAGTTTGCACTTTCCCCCTGTGTCTGCACACGTTTCCTCCAGGTGTTCCAGTTTCCTCCCACAGTCCAAAGATGTGCAGGTGGATTGACCATGCTAGATTTCCCTTTAGTGTCCAGAAATGTACAAGTTAGGTGAGGTTACAGGGATATGGCAGGGGAGTGGACCTAGGTAAGGGTGCACATTCAGAGAATTGGTGCAGACTTGATGGGCTGAATGGCCTCCTTCTGCACTGTCGGGATTCGACTCTATGTAAAAAATCCCAAGGCACTGTTTGAAGAAGTAGAGGGAGTTTGTATCCAGGGTTCTGTTCAAAGGTACACCATAAACTGCCCGGGTCTTGACAGGGAGTGGTTGTGATGTGGTGCTGAAGGGGAGGCAGAGATTCGAACAGAAAATCGACTAGACTGCATTTCCCGACCTGCTGTGGATTTCAAAGCCTGATTAATAGGCCTGAGTTTGAGTCAGTTCAGTCACTCTGGACCAGGCTAAACTCAGGTACGGACTCCACAGTTGTGCCACTGGGAACATTGGTGGAGGGTCTGATCCCCACCCCCGCGTGGGGCAGCCTTCGTATCGTGTGAAATCTGATGGGTGCAATACAAACTAAGAGGCTAAGTTTGGGAAAGGCCAGGACTAGACACTCCTGATTCTGTAGGTCCACAAAGAGTGCTGTAAAGGTACTTAGCTTCTCTTCTCTGAAGGTGTCTTCACTTCCCTTTAGTTACCGGGTTTATCATGACTTGGGAAAACTGGTTCAGGCTTAAAGCAATGTAAGTTAACTTGGACACTGCCAACCTCATGATAGTATTTTTATGGCCAACCCACCTTGTTAGATTGATTGGTTGCCTGCCCCTTGACCTGCCTTCATTCGACCTGAAAGTGGGTGTATTGGAGGCAGGTTTAGAGAATTGTGAAGTTTCAGCATCTCACCCGACCTCAATCTAGCCATTTGTGGGGGTCACAATTCATCACATTACCTTTTATTTAAGAAGTAAAACAATTGTTGCCAAATGCATTGGAATGCTTTGAGAATGGTGGACGGTAAAACAGAAATACAAGTTCTCCCCTTCTCTTTCCTTATATATTTTTTAATATGGTTTGTATTATAACCCCAGCTGAACTTCCCCAGAAACAGGTATAGCCCCTAGAGGCGGTGACAGTGGCTGTCCAAAACATCCCAAGCTAAATGGGGAATTGTACTGGTCAATATTATTCTCTTGAGCAACATGAGCACAATCAAATGGGAATTGCAATTTGTCCATAAAATATAGGGCGGAATCTTACCCTATTTTTTCAGAGTGTCGGTTCTGGTGCCAACGGCGGGAAAACTTACTGAATGATGAGCCCCAATAATTTGATTTGATTTTGATTTGAACAAAGAACAAAGAACAAAGAAAAGTACAGCACAGGAACAGGCCCTTCGGCCCTCCAAGCCTGTGCCAACCATGCTGCCAGTCTCAACTAAAATCTTCTACACTTCCAGGGTCCGTATCCCTCTATTCCCATCCTACTCATGTATTTGTCAAGACGCCCTTTAAACATTACTACCATCCCTGCTACCACCATCTCATCCAGCAGCGAATTTGATTTGATTTATTGTCACATGTACCGAAGTGAAAAGTATTTTCCTTTGGCTAGGTATTTCATTCTAAAACTAGGGGATTGTGATCTTGATCAATAAGCGGGTGTCATTTGAGGTAGGGAATATAGTGGCGGACTCATGGGATAGGTATGTCATGGTGAGTGGGAAGCTGGAGGGGATGCCGGTGATATTAGTGAATATTTACGCACCAAATTGGGACGATGCGGAGTTTATGAGGCGGGTGCTAGGGAATATTCCGGTCCTGGACTCGCATAGGTTGATCATGGGGGGTGGGACTTGAATACGGTCATTGAACTGAGGTGAGATCGGTCGAGTTCAAGGACAGGGAGGGTGCTAGCCGCTGCGAAGAAGCTATAGGGGTTTATGGAACAGATGGGGTAGGTAGATCCGTGGAGGTTCGGATGACCAAGAGCAAAGGAATTTTCTTTTTTCCCCATGTTCACAAAGTGTACTCCCGGAGTGCTTGTTTCATTTTGAACAGAGTTTGCTGGCAAGGGTGGTGGGAGTATTCGGCGATTGTTGTGTCAGATCATCCCCACACTGGGTGGATTTATGGGTGAACAAGGAGGGGGTCAATGTTTTGTTATGCTCTTGACGTAGCATAAGCTGATTCCTTGATGTGCACTCTGACAAAGGAAGGTTCAGACTTTAACAAACATTTATTAAACTGTTAACAATTCTCCTACTTGGATTCGACTCTCCTGTTAATCCTGCTATAGCTACTCAGACTGATGAACCAGTCTGCTACAATCCACGTGGTGGATGTGATGTGTTGAATCAATCCTTTGTACACACTGAGTGTCTCCACTGGAAAGAGGAAGATCATGTGTGCTGTGTCCTTTATATATGGGTTGGTGTAATGCCCCCCTGTGGTAGTGTCACCTCTGTGCGTACCTTGAATGCCCATTGGTCGTGTCCTATCTTACTGACCTATTGGTTGAATGTCCGTGTGTCATGTCTCTGGTGCTCTCTCTAGTGTCTATCTAGTCTATGTGTACTTACATTAACCCCTTGTGTATTTATAGTAATGCATATCACCACAGTCAGTGCCCACAATGGAGATTGGATTTAGGATTGTTAGCAGTCTTGTTCACCCATGCAGATCCTCCATGTTGTCATCTCATGGTGCCATGCTCCAAAAACCACTGCGCACACTCAGCGCTTCATCCCAGTGCAGTGTGAGAATCACAGCATTCTGTCTCTCCCACCTCCCACACTAATATACCACTGCTGGCACCGCGACCCCTCAACCTCAATACGTGAAAGGTAACACCACCCATCCCCCACAACATCAAAGTTCATACCTCTCATATCTTCCACTCTTCTCTCGCGATGAGGATGCGAAGGGCTGATAAAGTGTTCAGAACCATTCCACCCAGTACGTAGGTGGAGGATCTCGGAAGGGCAGAAGGAAGTGAGATTTGTCACGCAGCATCTCTGAACACCATGATAAGTCCATTCATTGGCAGGACATGTTCAGCTCTCTGTCAGGCAGGAGTCAGACATATCACTGAGGGTGAGATGAGCATCACTTTGTCCTCAGTGCAAGTCATCATTATTTTCCTGCAGCGTTCAGCCAATTGCTTTAGTGCACTGCATATAAATGTAGGAACCATCACAATGACCTCCAGCAGGCACCACATTAATGGGTAGATATCAGACCCCAAGGTGGGAGACCTCTTCACTCCCTAGTCCTGGTTGTTCTCAAACCGAGATGCTATGAGGGCATTCCTAGTCCTTCACCCTATGTGGGCCCTGGCCACTGCCCGAGATCCTTTCTTCTCCTCCTCCTCTGCGTGTTGATGCTCGCTGCCTTCCTCGACCTCCTCCTCCTCCACGGAGATGTGGCACCTCCTGCTCCAGTAGATCTGCCTGCTACAGTGTCAGATTGTGCAGAGCACATCAGACCATATTGATGTGGAACATCCTCTGCGGACTGTATTGGAGGGGTCCCTCCGACTGTTCTCGTCACCGGAACTGCATATTGAGCAGTCCAATCACTTGTTTGACCAGCGCGCACATTAACACATTAGCTTCATTGCAGCAAGACTCAGCGGGTGTTTGTGGCCTCCACCCTGTCATCATCTTCCAGTTACGTCCTGAAGGAGTAGCCTTTGTCCTCAAGGAGCCATAACTCCAGCTGCGCCTCTCCCTCAAAAACAGCTGGGATTGCAAGCGCCTCAAGATGTAACTATCATGGACGCTCCCTGGGAAATGGGCATGCACCTGCATGATGTGCATTAGGTGCTTCTCCCTATTTTTTATTTTTTTATTTTTTAAATAAATTTAGAGTAATTAATTAATTTTTTCCAATTAAGGGGCAATTTAGCGTGGCCAATCCACCTACCCTGCACATCTTTGGGTTGTGGGGGCGAAACCCACGCAAACATGGGAAGAATGTGGAAACTCCACACAGACAGTGACCCAGAGCCGGGATCGAACCTGGGACCTCAGCGCCGTGAGGCTGCAAGGCTAACCCACTGCGCCACCCTGCTGCCCTGCTTCTCCCTATTTGAACGCATCTCCACTAAGCCTCACTCCCTCCCCGTCATACAATAACCACTTCCCCATAGTTGTGCCTCTCAACTCCACCTGAATAAAGTACTTTGCCCCTTGAGAGTGTCAGCGTTCCCACCCCCTCCTCCCAGCACAGTGTGAGAAGTTAGAGTAGTCAAATGTATTTGATGGACCACATTCTAACCTGCTGGGGGACTTGAACAATGGTTGCCTTGAACAGGATGAGTGACTGGATACTGCACTATAACACCTTGCATTGGAGCCATATCTGTGTCAACTCTCTGTTATAAGACCATAAGACATAGGAGCAGAATTAGGCCACTCAGCCCATCGATTCTGCTCCGCCATTCAATCATAGCTGATATTTTTCTCATCCCCATTCTCCTATCTTCTCCCCATAAGCCCTGATCCCTTTATTAATCAAGAACCTATCTATCTCTGTCTTAAAGACACTCAGTAATTTGACCCCACAGCCTTCTGCGACAAAGAGTCACCACAGAGTCACCACCCTCTGGCTGAAGAAATTCCTCCTGTTTTAAAGGATCGTCCCTTTAGTTTGAGATTGTGTCCTCTGCTTCTAGATTTTCCTGCAAGCGGAAACACCTCTCCACGTCCACTCTATCCAGGCCTCACGTTATCCTGGAAGTCTCAATAAGATCCTCCCTCATTCTAAAATCAATTTGGATAGGTTAAGTGAATGGGCTAGGGTCTGGCAGATGGAATACAATGTTGACAAATGTGAGGTTATCCATTTTGGTAGGAATAACAGCAAACGGGATTATTATTTAAACGATAAAATATTAAAGCATGCCGCTGTGCAGAGAGACTTGGGTGTGCTAGTGCATGAGTCACAGAAGGTTGGTTTACAGGTGCAACCGGTGATTAAGAAGGCAAATGGAATTTTGTCCTTCATTGCTAGAGGGATGGAGTTTAAGACTAGGGAGGTTATGTTGCAATTGTATAAGGTGTTAGTGAGGCCACACCTGGAGTATTGTGTTCAGTTTTGGTCTCCTTACTTGAGAAAGGACATACTGGCACTGGAGGGTGTGCAGAGGAGATTCACTAGGTTAATCCCAGAGCTGAAGGGGTTGGATTATGAGGAGAGGTTGAGTAGACTGGGACTGTACTCGTTGGAATTTAGAAGGATGAGGGGGGATCTTATAGAAACATTTAAAATTATGAAGGGAATAGATAGGATAGATGCGGGCAGGTTGTTTCCACTGGCGGGTGAAAGCAGAACTAGGGGACATAGCCTCAAAATAAGGGGAAGTAGATTTAGGACTGAGTTTAGGAGGAACTTCTTCACCCAAAGGGTTGTGAATCTACGGAATTCCTTGCCCAGTGAAGCAGTTGAGGCTCCTTCATTACATGTTTTTAAGGTAAAGATAGATAGTTTTTTGAAGAATAAAGGGATTAAGGGTTATGGTGTTCGGGCCGGAAAGTGGAGCTGAGTCCACAAAAGATCAGCCATGATCTCATTGAATGGCGGAGCAGACTCGAGGGGCCAGATGGCCTACTCCTGCTCCTAGTTCTTATGTTCCTATGAGTGCAGATCCAGAGTCCTCAACCGTTCCTCATACGACAAGCTCTTCATTCGAGGGATCATTCTTGTGAACCTCCTCTGGACCCTCTCCAAAGCCAGCACATCCTTCCTTAGATACGGCGGCCAAAACTGCTCACAATACTCCAAATAGGGTCTAACCAGAGCCTTATCAGAAGTACATCTCTAGTTTTGTATTCTTGCCCTCTCGACATGAATGTTAACATTGCATTTGCCTTCCTAACTGCCGACTGAACCTCGAGGTCAATGATACTGGGGAGGTCCAGGTGGGGGTGATGTGGGAGGCTCTGAAGGCAGTGATTAGGGGGGAGCTGATCTCCATCCGAGCCCATAGGGAGAGGGGGGAGAGGAGGGAGAGGGAGAGACTGGTGGAGGAGCTGTTGAGTGTGGATAGGAGGTACGCGGAGGCCCCGGAGGAGGGATTGCTGGGGGAGCGGCGTAGCTTGCAGGCCAAGTTTGATTTATTGACCACCAGGAAGGCGGAGACACAGTGGAGGAAGGCGCAGGGAGCGGTCTATGAGTATGGAGAGAAGGCGAGCAGGATGCTGGCGCACCAGCTTCGTAAGCGGGACGCGGCTAGGGAGATCGGTGGAGTGAAGGATAGAGATGGGAATGTGGTGCGGCAGGGGGCAGAGGTCAATGAGGTCTTTAGGGACTTTTATAGGGAACTGTACCGGTCGGAGCCGCCGGCGGTGAGAGGGGGAATGGAGAATTTTTTGGACAGGCTCCGATTTCCAAGGGTGCAGGAAGAGCAGGTGGAGGGACTGGGGGCACCAATCGAGTTGGAGGAGCTGGTCAGAGGGATTGGCCACATGCAGTCGGGGAAGGCGCCGGGACCGGATGGGTTCCCGGTTGAATTTTATAAGAAATACGCGGACCTGTTGGGCCCCCTGTTGGTTCGGACCTTTAACGAGGCATGGGAGGGGGGTGTTCTGCCCCCGACGATGTCTCGGGCACTAATCTCCCTGATCCTGAAGCGTGATAAGGACCCCTTAAAGTGCGGATCATACAGGCCAATTTCACTGCTGAATGTAGACGCCGAGTTGCTGGTGAAGATCTTGGCTACTAGAATAGAGGACTGGGTGTCGGGGGTGGTACATGAAGATCAGACGGGTTTTGTGAAGGGGAGGCAGCTGAACACTAACGTGCGAAGGCTGCTAAATGTGATAATGATGCCGGCAGCAGAAGGAGAGGCAGAGATTGTGGTGGCATTGGAAGCGGAGAAGGCCTTTGACAGGGTTGAGTGGGGGTACTTGTGGGAGGTGTTGGAGAGGTTCGGGTTTGGGGTGGGGTTTATTAAATGGGTGAGGTTGCTGTACGAGGCCCCGATGGCAAGTGTAGCGACAAATGGGAGGAGGTCCGAATACTTCAGGCTCCACCGTGGGACGAGACAGGGGTGCCCCCTGTCCCCCTTGCTTTTTGCGCTGGCAATTGAGCCTCTTGCCATGGCTCTCAGGGAATCGGGGAGGTGGAGGGGTTTGGTGCGAGGTGGGGAGAAGCACCGAGTGTCGCTGTATGCGGACGACTTGCTGTTGTATGTAGCAGACCCGGTGGGGGGAATGCCGGAGATGATGGAGATTCTTGCTGAGTTCGGGAGTTTCTCGGGATATAAATTAAACCTGGGCAAGAGTGAGCTGTTTGTCGTACACCCGGTAGATCAGGAGGAGGGGATTGGTAGGCTCCCGCTAAAGAGGGCAGTGAGGAGTTTTAGGTACCTGGGGGTTCAGGTGGCTAGGAGCTGGGGGACTCTGCACAAGCTCAATTTTTACTAGGTTGGTGGAGCGGATGGAGGAGAAATTTAAAAGGTGGGACATACTGCCGTTGTCGTTGGCGGGTAGAGTACAGTCCGTTAAAATGACGGTGCTCCCGAGGTTTTTGTTTTTGTTTCAGTGCCCCCCCATTTTCGTTCCGAGGGCCTTTTTTAGGAGGGTGAACAGCAGCATTCTGGGATTTGTTTGGGCGCACGGGACTCCGAGGGTAAGGAGGGTCTTTTTGGAGCAGGGCAGGGATAGAGGGGGGCTGGCGCTGCCCAACCTCTCTGGTACTATTGGGCGGCTAATGTCTCGATGGTACGTAAGTGGGTAATGGATGGGGAGGCGGCAGCATGGAAACGGATGGAGATGGCGTCCTGTGGAGACACGAGCCTGAAGGCACTGGTAACGGCGCCGCTGCCGCTCCCTCCAACGAGGTACACTATGAGCCCGGTGGTGGAGGCTACCCTCAAAATTTGGGGGCAGTGGAGGTGACACAGGGGGGAAGTGGGGGGCTCGGTGGAGGCCACGATGCGGGGGAACCACCGGTTTGTCCCAGGGAACATAGATAGCGGGTTCCTGGGGTGGCACAGGGCGGGCATTGGGAAGTTGGGGGACCTGTTTATCGACGGGAGGTTCGCGAGCCTTGGTGAACTGGAGGAGAAGTTTGAGTTCCCCCCGGGGAATATGTTCAGATACCTTCAGGTCAAGGCGTTTGCTAGGCGACAGGTGGAGGAGTTCCCTTTGCTGCCCCCGCGGGGGTTAAGGGATAGGGTGCTTTCGGGGGTGTGGGTCGGGGATGGGAAGGTGTCTGACATCTATCAGGTAATGCAGGAGGTGGGGGAGGCGTCGGTAGAGGTGCTGAAGGCTAAGTGGGAAGTGGAGCTGGGGGAGAGATTGAGGAGGGGACATGGACGGACGCCCTGAAGAGGGTGAACTCCTCCTCTTCATGTGCGAGGCTTAGTCTCATCCAGTTCAATATGTTCTGGGCATGCCCAGCACTGGAGGAGTTCTGGAAGTGGGTGGCGAGGACGGTGTCGAGGGTGGTGGGATCCAGGGTCAAGCCAGGCTGGGGACTTGCGATATTTGGGGTTGGGGTGGAGCCGGGAGTGCAGGAGGCGAAAGAGGCCGATGTCTTGGCCTTTGCGTCCCTAGTAGCCTGGCGGAGGATCTTGCTGCAGTGGAAAGATGCGAGACCTCCGAGCGTGGAGACCTGGATTAATGACATAGCGGGATTCATTCAGCTGGAGAGGGTCAAATTCGCCCTGAAGGGGTCGGTACAAGGGTTCTTTAGGAGGTGGCAGCCTTTCCTCGACTTTCTGCCTCAACGAAAAGGTACTAGGTCAGCAGCAGCAGCAGCAACCCGGGGGGGAGG
Organism: Scyliorhinus canicula; assembly: GCF_902713615.1. Taxonomy (NCBI): domain Eukaryota; kingdom Metazoa; phylum Chordata; class Chondrichthyes; order Carcharhiniformes; family Scyliorhinidae; genus Scyliorhinus; species Scyliorhinus canicula. The sequence continues at coordinate 173,269,923 of NC_052147.1, forward strand.
GGGGGAAGGGGGGGGTGGGGTTTAGGGGGATAGTTTTTAAGTTAATTTGCTTATTGTTAATTTATTTTGTTGTTTATTGGGGTTGGGGGTGGATGGGGGGTTTGTTAGATGCGTTGTTACGGGTGCCAGGGGGTGTTTATTATTGTTATTGTTATTATTGTTTTTGTTGATATATATTTTTCAAAAAATTCCAATAAAATTTTTTTTTTTTTTAAAGAAAAAAGATTATTATTATTATTGCAGTTGTCCTGCCCCCATGCGAGGCTGGAAACCACCTCTTCTGAAAGTCGCCCATTCTGCCCATGTAGCTTGGTATCTCATGGAACCCCACCCATGAACATCGCAGTCTCCCCCAGTGTTGACCCTATGGATTTACCTGCTCCGACCACTTTCCAGCTGTCACTCTGGAAGATCAATCCCTCGGCAGTTATATCGTCTCAAGCACAGCAAGGACATGGGGAGCTCTACCTGGAAACCAGATGCTAGACTCCTTTAAACCTAGAGGCTCACAGCCAGGAAGGACTGCTAAGGCCTGCAAGTGATCCCACCCCCAAGATGCTGAGACTGAACTGCACCACGCTCCCCACCCCCCTCTGCCCTCTCCGGCCAAGTTGAATTTATCTATATCCCCCATGTCCTCTCCGCCGCCCCCTCTGTGACCCTGGATGGTAATGGTGACCAGAGCATTCACCTCCGATATTCCCTTCCGAGGTGAGGTCACCAGTTTCTCGTTTTTATTTGGCTGCTGTAATCGCGCCGGTGTGACCAATGAATATTCAGGCAGCGAAGTCCTGGAGGGAGGGCTCGCTGATGATATGTATTAAAATGAAGTTCCCGATCTTCTAAAGAACAGTACAGCACAGGAACAGGCTCTTCAGCGCTCCAAGCCTGTGCCGATTATGATGCCTGTCGAAACTAAAATCTTCTGCACTTCCGGTCCGTATCCCTCTATTCCCATTCTATTCATGGATGGGATTCTCCGTCCAGCCGCACCATTTTCTGGGATCTTCCATCCCGGCAGCTGCCCAATGGGGTTTCCCATTGTGGGCACCCCATGCCGTCGGGAAATCTGTGATCATGAGTGCGCTGCTGGCGAAGTGGAGTGTTCCGCCGACGGACAACCCCGCCCCAGTATTTGAAAGATGCCTCTTAAATGTCACTATCGTACCTGCTTCCACCACCTCTCCAGAAGCAAGTTCCAGGCACTCACCATCCTCTGTAAAATAGTTCCCTCGCACATCTCCTCTAAATTTTGCCCCCCACACCATAAACCTATGTCCCCATGTAATTGACTTTTCCACCCTGGGAAAACACCTCTATCCATTGTGTCCATGCCATTCATAATCTTGTAGACTTCTATCAACCTCGGTCATTCAAGTGAAAACAATCCAAGTTTAACCAACCCCTTCTCATAGCTAATACCCCCCAGACCAGGCAACGTAGAACATACAGCCATTTGGCCCATCGAGTCTGCACCGACCCACTTAAGCCCTCACTTCCACCCTATACCCTAACCAGTAACTCCCCCTAATTGTTTTGGACACTCAGGGCAATTTATCATGGCCAATCCACCTAACCTGCACATCTTTGGACTGTGGGAGGAAACCGGAGCACCCGGAGGAAACCCACGCAGACACAGGGAGAACGTGTAGACTCCGCACAGTGACCCAGCAGGGAATCAAACCTGGGACCCTGACCCTGTAAACATCCTGGTAAACCTCTTCTGTACCCTCTCCAGTGCCTCCACTGGTAGGGTGGTGACCAGAATTGTACGCAATATTCCAAGTATGGTCTAACTAAGGTTCTGTACAGCTGCAGGATGACTTGCCAATTTCTCATCAGGCTTTCCGCGAGGAAGCTGGAAAATCAATAATCGCAATCTCGCCAGAATCACGTTTTCCGATTCTCACTGAATTTTCAACCCATGTCGCCATTCTCACTGCCAACTAGAACAAGCCCAAAATCACCCACGGACTGCTTCAAAAATAGTCATTAATTGGTAAATTCCTTTGGATGTGCTGAGGAAATTATAATCTTCTTATAAATCGGTGTAATTTCTTTCACTATGCTAATCAGTGAATATTTACAAGCCCAATGATTTATCCATGACACATAATTCAAAATGTTAATATCAAATAAAATCTAACGGCGGGTCTGACCCAGTACAATTGTGGCCGGTGAATCTTACGAGAAGCCTCTGACGAGACTTATCCAGCTTTTTGCGAGAACTAATGGTGCATTGCGAAGTTGCAATCTGGACCTCGCCCACGTGCAGGACCCAAATTTGTATATTAAAGTGTGCAGTTAGGAACACTTTGATATTCACTCACCTACTCTAATCAACCCCAGGATCGAACCCCTCTCTGAGGAGACCACAGCCAGGTGCCATTTGGTCTCCACAAACAGGGACCAGGTGGAACGGCACTTGGCGGGCATCTCCCAGGTGATCAGAAGCCCCTGGGTGGTTGGCCTCTGGGCAGGGTGGCATCCTGGCACTGCTGCTGCCACCTGGGAACATTGGCACTGCCAGGGTGGCCAGGTGGCACAACCAGGCTGGCAGGAGCACTATCAGAGTGCCAGTCTGGCACTGCCAGGGTGGCACTGCCAGGGTGGCCAGGTGGCACAGCCAGGCTGGCAGGAGCACTGTCAGAGTGCCAGTCTGGCACTGCCAGGGTGGCATTTTGCCCACGCCGGGGATCGGGGCTGATGTTCCTTGCCATTATGAGGTGGGGTGAGGGGTTTCGTGAACTCCCCAACAGATAAGTTGGGGCGTTTGGGGGGGGGGGGGGGTCACGTTGGGGGATGGAGAGATCAGGGAACCGTTTCTTCCTGCACTGGTGAGTGGAGCTCCTCAGTGCAGGAAATGAAGGTAAATGCGGCCTCACCAGGGTGTTCCCCACCGAGGCCCTGGGAACATCGGGCTAAACCCGCCCACAACACTCTGGTTTTTTATTATTAAATCACACCCATCAAATCTAACCTCATGTATTTTGTAAAAAAAACACGATTTAATTTAAATAATCAGTGGTTCAAAATCAGTGGGCGAAATTCTCCCCCCCCCACGACGGGTGGGAGAATAGCGGGAGGGCCTTCCCGACATTTTTGACGCCCTCCCGCTATTCTCCCACCCCCCCGCCGAAATCCCGACACGAATCGCTGCCGCCGTTTTTTTACGGCCGGCAGCGATTCACAGCTGTTAGAAGGGCCGAAGTCCCAGCCCTTTACGACCTTTTTACGAACGGCAAACACACCTGGTCCTGCCGTTCGTAAAAACGTCGTGACCACCTGGAAAAAAATAACCATGGCACCGATTGGCACGGCAGTACCACGGCCGTGCCAAGGGTGCCATGGGCCCGCGATCGGTGGGCACCGATCGCGGGCAGCGGGCCCGATGCCCGCGCACTATTTGTCCTTCCGCCGCCCCGCAGTATCAATACGCGGGGCGGCTGAGGGGCAACCCGGACCGCGCATGCGCGGGTTTCGCGCAAAAACGCGATGACGTCACCCGCGCATGCGCGGGTGGAGTCTTCCCACCTGCGCATGCGCGGCTGACGTCATATGACGCGTCAGCCGGCGCTAAATCCGACAAGCGGGCTTAACGATTTTCGTTAAGCCCGACTTGTCGGAGCCTCCGACGTCGGGCTGCTAGCCCCGACGGGGGACCAGAATCGGTCCCCCGTCGGGAAGGGGCGCGATGCCGTAAAACCCGCCCGGGTTTTACGGCAGTTTGACGATTTCTCCCGTTTTGGGAGAATTTCGCCCAGTGTGTCACCATTTCCAAATAAATTAAAAAATGAAGTCATGAGCTTGTGTTCAAAATTTAAATCTGACATTTATTTTGTTATTGTAGATTATGATGACAGAAAATTACAATTTCAGTGTGAGTTTGTATATGAGTTCCATGTAAACACCAAATGTCATTGCAAACAATAACTTACAAGTCACATACTTCCTTTCGCGATTTGTTCATTTGTATAGCTACAAATCATTACAACACAAATGTAACAATGGAGAACATTGTTTACCTGGGTATTTCTTTAGACAAAACATAACAGCTGAGCTAGCTTCTAGAGACAATTCACACTGTTGAATTTGACCATTGGAATTTTTCCAAAGTGCTTCAAGCATCTTTTAATCTCTACAGATGCTACGCGACACTAACCCTCAGTTACATGAATACTGCTGTAATTTTGATCTATTATGGTTCAGCAGAATAAAAGCAAAGAGCTCACTTGGTTACAATACCAGACATCCTAAGTTGTTTTTCACAGTTATTACATTTTTTATGTAGAAGTGGCTATTTGTTAGTAGTCAATTTTCTATAAAATATAATATTATACAATTATTTTAAGAACGACTTGCCTTGACATCCAAAGATGCAATTCACTGCTTGCAATTTGAATTTCAGGCAGATTTCTGATTAAGTGCTTGTTTAACTTTACCCACTTATTTTATTACTGCATCCAATTAAACAAGCATTTAGCAGATGCTTTTACCTCTGGAAAAAGGGCTTGTGTTTGAACATCTGATTCTACATTGATAAAGAACACAGGAAATAAAGATTTTGTGGGAGAACATTGTTCAACATATTCATACAGATGTTTGTGCTCCCCTGCAAGTAGTTTTGAAGGAGGAAAGAAAATAGGTAAATATGTCACCTACATTATATCATATTACAGGAAAATGTTTGCAAAGTAACTGATTGTAACATACGGTGGCTAATGGGTTAGTTAAAAAAATTAAATAGTCATGGATCAATGATATAAAATAATTGTTACAATTCAATTTGTACACTTGGGTGAGGTGGTGGCGTAGTGGTATTGTCACTGGATTAGTAAACCAGAGACCCAGAGGAATGCTCTGAGGGAGCCAGGTTCAAATCCCGCCACCGCAGATGGTGAAATTTGAATTCAATAAAAATCTGGAATTAAAAAGTCTAATGATGACCATGAACCATTGTCAATTGCTGTAAAAGTCCATCTGGTTCACTAATTTAGGGAAGGAAATCTGACATCCTTACCTGGTCTGGCCTACATGTGACTCCAGACTCTGAACTGCCCCCTCAAGGGCAATTAGGGATGGGCAATAAATGCTGGCACAGCCTGCGATGCCCACATCCCATGAATGAATTTTTAAAACTTTTATTTACTGCTTTCAATTTGATCTTTTGCCCAAGATTTGCCAACCTGCATTTATTACCAGTTGATATATCCATAAAGAAGTAGAAATGCTAGTAGTGTTGTCCAGCAACTATTGATTAATTATGGAGCTATAGAAAGGTAAATAGCAGTAATGAATGCAGCTAAAGGCAGATTTGGGATGAATAGTGTAAATGGTCAACTTTTCCCAGGTAGGATCCTTGTCAGATGGCAGTTATACTGAAGCTTTTCATAGAATCTCATAGAATTTACAGTGCAGAAGGAGGCCATTTGGCCTATCGAGTCTGCACCGGCTCTTGGAAAGAGCATCCTACCCAAGGTCAACATCTCCACCCTATCCCCATAACCCAACCCAACACTAAGGGCGATTTTGGACACTAAGGGCAATTTATCAGGGCCAATCCGCCTAACCTGCACATCTTTGGACTGTGGGAGGAAACTGGAGCACCCGGAGGAAACCCACGCAGACACGAGGAGGATGTGCAGACTCCGCACAGACAGTGACCCAAGCCGGAATCGAACCTGGCACCCTGGAGCTGTGAAGCAGTTATGCTATCCACAATGCTACCGTGCTGCCCAAACTAGTCCTTTTCTTGGACTAGTTTGAAATTCAGTGATAATTATGGAGATTATTCCACAAATAAAATTGTCAGAAACTTCAAAGATCACGTTTTCTCAAAATCTCTACAAATAACTACAAAAAAGTTTTTTTTTAAGCTAAATTCTATTCAGTCTGACCCTCACCCACCAGGCATTCTGATTTTCCCTCTCTTTGTCCCTGAGGCACCTGTTTTAAGGAGTCATTACTGTGACACAGCTGTGATTGCTAACTCGCCAATAAAGAAGCCCATGGCCATGATCTACCTGAATGGGAAGAGTCCCATAATGAGCACGTTTAGCCGGGTATTTCCCAACACTCGAAGTACTGAGAAACCCCACGCTATCGAACGGATTCTGTTTCCATTCAGGTAGATTCGGAGCCTCAACAGAGAGCCTACACTTATTCCTTTCTCCTTTCTCTGTACTGAGGAACAGCGTTCACCTTGGCAGGACTAGGCTGGCACTCAAGTGCCCCCAGCATTGGCAGGGTGCCACCCTACCCAGAGGGCAAACACTGGGAGCCTCCAATTCCCTGGGAGACCCCCACGCGTGCCATTCCGTCTAGTCCCCGTTTGCAGAGACCAGCACCAAACTGTGCTTGCCCGGGTCTCCAAGGCAAAGGGGTTAGATCCCAATGCCTTGGTTAGATCATGGGAGCACCATGCTCTAATATGCAGATTTGCTGAAAAGTGTTCTGCCCATCCGTGTTAGATCTCATGAGGAGTGGCGTGCCGGGTAGATCCCGGAAGAGGGTTTAATTTAAGTAGTTCCAAGACTTAAAATGTAAATTTCAATTCAGCTGATCAAAAGTTTCCTTTAACTGAATCTTGTTTAACTTACTGAGAGGTGCAAATTAAAAATAAACAAGTCCATAAAACCTTTTTGAAACTAACTTAGTTGATGTTTGTGGCTATGTAGCTGATGGACTTGAAATTGAGCACACATAGACTGAAAGTTTAACTAAGTGCCTATTAGTATCATCGGCATAAACTGATCTATGAATTTCCAAGATTGATTTCTTTCAACATATATATTTCACATTTATAAGACCATCATTTATGGCCTACTCCTCCTAAATCGTACATTCTAATATCTAAATTTAGACTACTGCATACACAAAGTGGAATATTGTCAATACAAAATCTTTTTAAGAAGTAAAAAAGTTCACAGTACAGCAGTTTTATGTTAGTTCATCAATGCATTAGCAGCTGGCTAAATGGGTGAAGAAAAAGACAATTAAAGTGATACATAATGCATTTAATCTACATGTATTATCTAGTACTACAATAAACTGGGCCAAGTCATTTAGTGCCTTTTTGGTCTTGTAATTATTGGGCGGGATTCTGCAATAATGGGATTATGTCCCCACGCCCGCCAGAAAATGGGCGTGAATCACTCCGGACTTTTTTTCTAGAAAGTCCGCTGTGATTCCCCATTTTTAAGAGGGCTAACAGGGCCTTGGAATGCTCCACGCAGCCGATACGGGGCCCTGCACTTCGACCACAGATCCGCACATGTGCGCGGCAGCCGCCTGCAGTGCCGGTCCTGCACAACATGGCGGACCCACACAGCGGGCCGGCGCCGAAAAAGTAGCTCCCCCCCTAGATCACACACGCCCGCTGATTGGTGGCCCCCCATCGCGGGCTTTGCCGTCGTGGCGGCCCGCTCTGGTGATGGATCCATCCCGCCCCCCCCCCCACCAGGATGGCCACGGCAGCCGCGACTCCGAGCTCCCGCCGGGTGGAACCATACGTGAACCACGCTGGCAGGAACTTGGCTGGTCATCCACAGAGAATCGCTGCGGGGGCCTCTTTCAACGGCCCCTAACCTGCGCCGCGTCAACCGCACGCGCGTGACTAGCGGTGATTCTCCGGTTGCCGGAGAATCGCGTGAAGGCGTTGTGGGTTCGATGCCCCATTCTCCGCCCCAGCACCACGCGCGGTTGTGGTGTGGAGGCTCAGAGAATCCCAGCCCCGAAGTTTATCCACAAGAATTTCTCACTCACAGGTTTTTTTCTCCAATAGCTCACCTTCTCTTGAAGCTGATGACTGTCACTGATATGAACACCAGAATCCGTCTGGTACCTCAAATAAGCGACCATTCTACACTTGAGCCTCAACGGTGACCTTTAGCGGTCAGGATCAAGGCTCCCTACTTCAATTAGAGGGACAGTTATCAGAAACACCAAGCCTGGGGATACTGAGGCAAACTAACTACCTACACTATTATTGACTTGATGAGGAACTGAAACTGGAAACTTGTTCTGAATGCGTCAGTACCACAGCAGGTGGTCTTGTGGCACAGTCGCACTGCTCCTACCTCTGGACCATGAAGCTCCAGGTTCAAGTCCAAAGCCAGGACTCGCTGGCCATGGAAAAAGCATTCATAACATTGCTCCAAGGGGTAATAATCAGCTTGGGAATCCTTCCCCCACCATTCCCCAAAGGGAAAAAAACAGCGTGAGCGTGATGAAAAGCTAATAAAAATCTACTACAGTGCATTTACCAATGAGTTATTATTTTCTTTCATAATGAACAGAAGCTATTTGTAAAAGTTCGAAATCAGGGCCAGAATTCTCTGGTCCAATCAGCAGTGCTCCCCTGCCTGCAGGTTTCCCGCCGGGGGTGGGGGTTGGCCTCAATGGGAATTCCCATTGACAGTGGCGGAAACAGAGAATCCCGCCGCAAGCAGACGATGCCGAGCCTCCCACTGCCGAGAAGCTCACGCTGGGAGGCTGGAGAATCCTGCCCCAGGTCTTTCTGTGGAATACCAATTTTATTCTATAATGTATTGCAAAAACACTACTTACAAAGAAAAATTCCCCAACAGCCATTTTAAATTCCTTAATTGTTGGAAACTTCCCTCCAAGTAACAGGATCAGCTGCATCCGTTTGATGAAACTGCAAAACAACATGAATAACAAAGGTATCAAAGCAAAGGTGCAGCACAGATTTACTAGGTCGTGGCGTCAGCAACCAATGGCACGTGTGCCAAAGGTTGTACGCAAGAAGATTTTCAGTGAGATGCGAGGCCAGATAGTTGGTGTTGGGGAAAGGTTGGAGGAAAGGTTAAAGGAGGTAGTTGCTATCGTTGGCAGACAGAACTTAAGAGTGAATAAATACTCTTATTCACTCTGGACGTCACTTCTGAAAGGTTGCTGACCCCCTACACTAAGATGTACGATGAGAGGTTCGAGAAGTTAGGACTTCTTTTATGCAGCTGTGGTTAGGAGGTCTTCAAGATTATAAAGGGATAAATCGTGTTACATTGTTTCCGCAAGTCACTGAGATGGTTATGAGAAGGTAGAAATTAAAGATGGTCACAAAACAAATGACAATGAAGGTTACAAGAGGTTATTGTCTTTAAAAGGCTATAGAAGGTCATTCTCTCTCGCACACATTATTGAAGATGGATCTATAAGTATTTTTAAAATGAAATTAGTTGGTTGTTTGAAAAAGAGGAACATTAAACAGAATAGACGATCAGTTCGGATTTGACCAGATGGTTTATGCAATGAAAACAGAGGCACAGACTTTATGACCAAATGAGCTGGCTCGATGCTGTTTCATTCTGCAATTCTATGTAGAAAGATGTACATTTCACAAGGTGTTGCATATCCGGCATTATTCTTTTGAACAATATATGCATAGCTCTTCCAAATGAAAAATACATCAAGTTTGTAATATTTTAATTAATTCAGAAATAGAAGGGGAAATGGGTGACCTCCTTTGGGGGTCTCCTGTGCCCATAGGGGTAACCTCCCCCAAGAAAGTACCCCCACGCTGTCCCTTCCTCCAGGCCTGATCCCCAGACCCCTTCCCAACTTCTAGGGTCCCCGATCTTTCCCTGAACAAATTCCCTCAACTTATCTTGAAGTCCAGTTTCTATCTTCTGTTTTACAGAACTTCCTGTAGTAACACCACTACTTTGTTCAGGCACTGCTAGGGCAGCTCAACTGCCGAACAGATTGGCTGGTAGTTCTTGAGGGCAGGACCTCCTATGCTTAAGGTGTGCACATCCCACTCTCACCTTGCCAAGGCCATGCCCTGGTGTATTATTGCAGTGGGGCAACCATTTTAAACTTGGCAAGATGTCAACTGACTTTTTGATTGGTGGGGTTTGGGGGGGGTGGTAGCAAGGAATGAGTGGAGATGTATTTTATGGCTAAATATTTAACTTAGACAATATCAATCATTAAATTTGCAATGAAAATGTTTATAGAACACACACACATATGCTTTGAATGGCAGTATGTGTGAAAAGGGTCAATACTATGCTAATGAACATCTGCATGAATTTTCCTGAAGAAATACGAAGTGAAAGATATTGGAGTATTTGTAGTGACTACACCGTGACTCTTGAATTTAGTTCAGTCAAAGACAGCTCCTTAATCAGATTACTTAATCTAATTTCTGACCAAAAATATGTTATGTGGGTATATTTAAGCCCAACCATGGCAATTGGTCCATCAATGACCTTCCTTCCATCATAAGGTCAGAAATGGAGGTGTTTGCTGGTGACTTCACAGTGTGCAGTGCCATTCCTGACTCCTCAGAACTGAAACAGTCCATGCCCAAATGCTGCAAGACCTGGACAATATCCAGGCTTGGGCTGACAAGTGGGAAATAACATACGCACAATGTAAGTGCCAGGCAATGACCATTTCCAACCAGAGACAATCTAACTATCTTCCCTTGATATTCAATGGTACCACCATCACTGAACCCCACAATCAACATCCTGGCGGTTGGTTACCACTGACCAGAAAATGAACTGGACCAGCCATATAAATACTGTGGCTACAAGAGCAGATCAAAGGCTAGGAATCCTGTGGTAACTCACTTCCTGACTCCCCAGAGCATGCCCACAATATACAAGGCACAAGTCAGGAGTGTGAAGGAATATTCTTCACTTGCCTGAATAAGTACAGGTCCAACAACATTCAAGAAGCTCGACAACATCCAGGACAAAGCTGCCTATTTGATTGGCACTCCATCTAAACATTCACTCCCTCCACTAATGCATAATAGCAGCCATGTGTATCATCTACAGGATGCACTCCAGGAACTCACCTAAACTCCTTAGTACCTTCCAACCCACAACCACTACCATCTAAAAGGACAAGGGAAGCAGACACATGAGAACACCACCACCTAAAAGTTTCCCTCCATGCCACTCACCATTCTGGCTTGGAACTGTATCACTATTCCTTTATTATCACTGTGCCAAAATCGTGGAACTCGTTCCCCATCAGAACTGTGGGTGTACCCACACCATGGGCTGCAGTGGTTCAAGAAGGCATCTCACCAACACCTTCTCAAGTGCTATCAGGGATGGGCGATAAATGCCAATGAGGCCCACATCCCGTGAAGGAATAAAACATTTCAAGCATCTTCATTATCACCTCAAGTTAAAAGAGCTAGGACTCCAGATTGTAGACAAGTGTAGACCTGGCAGTAGTTTCAGTGATGTTTATAAGATGATGAAAGGAGTTTGATTGTCCTTGAATCGACAGTTTGTTCTAATTAAACCGGTTAGGGAGGATTAGGTGTCACAAACTTAAGTTGTATAAGGTCAGATCTAGGTTAGATCTCGGAAAGTGTTTCTTTTCCCTGAGAATAGTGGGCCCCTGCCATCTTGTGCAGTGAACACGCAAAATTCCTTCAAACAAGAGCTGAGCCTGGGTGCAGATGATCTCGTACAAAAGGTAGGTACTGCATAACATGAAAATGAAATGAAAAATGAAATGAATGAAAATCGCTTATTGTCACGAGTAGGCTTCAAATGAAGTTACTGTGAAAAGCCCCTAGTCGCCAGATTCCAGCGCCTGTTTGGGGAGGCTGTTATGGGAATCGAACCGTGCTGCTGGCCTGCTTTCAAAGCCAGCAATTTAGCCCTGTGCTAAACAGCCCATATGACATTATCAGGAGCTGAGAGATCTCCTGGACTAGTTTTGATTGCCTGAGGAGTTGGTGAGCGGGAGTGCGATTGTCAATATTCAGAAGTGAATTTCCCAGGCTTTTTCCTTCGAATTGGCCTGGGTTTTATCTGATTTTTTCCCCTTTCAAGAGATCCATGGTGTGCAAACTCCAAATATATATTATATATAGATAAAGGACAAGGCAATACAATTTTTTTAATACTGGATGGACCATCTCTAGTTTGTTAGTGTTCGATTTTTATTTCCCACCAATTTTCTACCATGTGTGTTCAGCTTCTCCTGGGCATTATTACCACTTTGTTTGGAAAGGTGGAAAAATCTTCATGAACTGCATTAACAACAATGTTAAGGTCACCTATTGGTTGATTGTTGCACTTGTATGACTCAGAGAAGCCACCCTCCCTGATTATTCCAAACAACATAACCACGACTGGAGCACACTCCAAGATGAGAAATACAACTGCAATATCTATCAAGGTCTGGTTCAAGATCTGCTCACCTATTAGCATTGCAGCTGTGAGGCCATTAAGAGGAAAGGTTTTCCTGACATGTTGGAAAGCTATGGGGCGCGATTCTCCACCCCCCACGACGGGTCGGAGAATAGCGGGAGGGTCTTCCCGACCTCCCGCTATTCTCCCCCCCCACGGCCGCCCCACGGCATGTATCGCTGCTCGCCGTTTTTTACGGCGAGCAGCGATTCTCCCCTAGCCGATGGGCCGATTTCCCAGGCCTTTATGGCCGTTTTCACGAACTCCAACACACCTGCTCTCACAGTTCGTGAAAACGGCCGCAAAGTGCCGTTCTGGAGAACCATGTCACCGATTGGTGCGGTGGTGCGGCCGTGCCAAGGGTGGCATGGGCCCGCGATCGGTGGGCACCGATCGCGGGCAGCAGGTCCGAACCTCGCGCACTCTTTGTTCCTCCACCGCCCCGCTGGATCAGTCCGCGGGGCGGCTGAGGGGCATAACGGCCCGCGCATGCGCGGGTTTCACGCATATGCGTGATGACGTCATCCGCGCATGCGCGGATTGGAGCCGTCCAATCCGCGCATGCGCGGCTGACGTCATCGTTTGAGTCAGCCGCAGTTAACCTTGGTGCGCGGGCTTAGCGAAGTTCACTAAGCCTGCGATGCTGAGGTTCACGGGGCCCCGCTGCTAGCCCCGACCGGGGAGCAGAATCAGGTCCCGGGAGGGGGCGCGGAGGCTGCCGTGAAACACGGCCAGTTTCACGGCAGCCTTCACGACTCTCCGCATTTGCGGAGAATCGCGCCCATGGTTTTCGCTTCATTATTGGTCTATATATTTTCTCTCTTGAGTAATTGTGACTAAATGCTTACTCCCCTGAGGAAACCATTTATTGTGAAAAGTCATACATGAGTTCAAGGTCGACTTTTGCAACTTTGCAATTATCCATTTTAAATTAGACAGTGTCTGTAAAAAGAATTCATGCAATCTATTTTCTATTCGTATTTCCTCCTCTCCTCTCCACTTTTAAACACATTGACTGAAATTTGTTTCTGCCTGAACCCATTCACCATATATTTCACTGTATGGGGCTTGGCAATGAGCAGGCTGGTCAAAACTGATGTTAATTCTGTTTCCAGAAACTGTCCTCACCCACTACAAGGGGCAACTGGATTGTGGTAACCCTGGCCAATTTTACCATGTTGTTTGGCTGAGGTAGGGTAACCCAGCACCAAATAATGAATCTTTCTGGTTCTTGTGTGGCTCAGGCAGTCAATGGAAAACTTTGTAAGGCGCTGAGGGATAGGCAAATTTCGCAGGGTATCTAGGCATCAGAAAATAAAGAAAGGGGATACCCGACATTTGGAATATTACTCTCCTCTCAACATTTCAGAGAAATAATTGAAAATTTTCATTTTGTTACAATTTGTGTTTGTCACAAACTCGATATTCCTCAAAGAATTACTCTAGTAAACTAAATTTTACTTTGGTAAAGCTATCTGTTTGTGTTAAGAATTAATATTTGATATTCTCCGAATACAGAATCCAAGCTCAACTTCATTTCTCAGCTGTTTACAGAATCAGTCCGTACCTGTGGAACATTTTTCAGAGTACAATTTTGAAACAAGTCCTCAACTTATATATGAACAGATTTTTAAAAATAAAAGCAGTATTTACACACAATGGCTTCACAACAGAAACAAAATACTACGCATTACAAAAATGTACAGTAGAATATTTTTGTTCATATTAAAATATTTAAAAAGCTAATATATGCATAATTTAACAATGGAAAATGTAAAGAAAAGTGCCTGCCAATTGTGACTTAATCAGTTCCTGTTCTCTTCCTTTATTTTAAGTGAGTTACAAATGCACGTTTGAAGGCAGTTATAGGAATATTAGAAATATCACTTTAATGCTTTTCTTGAATTGTCTTATTGCGATATATACCATAAAATTTGTACCTTTAAATATTAAGTATTGTACTTTCTAAAGGTTTTGTTAGTACTTCGGTATCATCCATGGGAATAAATTGGCTTTTGACAACAAGCAGTAATTGTGACTCCATAATCAAGCTACTGTACTGGGCTGGTTTTGGAATTATGTGAGCTTTCATTCTACTCTCTGTTATTTTTCTCCTGTATCTCCTGAAGACTTTATTTGAATTTCATCTCTGCACTTCCACTTCCTGACTTGGTCAGTCCACATGAGATACAAGCAGTTTGGATGTTCTTCATGTTCTCCAGCGCCTCATTCTTAGCATTTTTCAGTAAATCCCCCTGGCCCTGTGTACGTCAAAGGGCTATGGTTACATTGATTAATTAATATTTTAACATGTTTACAAACGTGTTCATCTTCCAAATTCACTTTAAGCACGGTCAATAATGTATTTAAAAAACAACCAACTTACTAAAGTGTGTATTGATCACAATTTATAGACTATAAAACACATGAGGAAAAAGGAAGATTGTAATCATAGCTTGCTTGTCATTTTGTAACCAAATAATACTTACAAACATTTAGATGAAAGCTCCTCACTCAACAAGAATCTAATGACTTACATCACCACAAATGTCTTGGCTCAGAGTGCAAGAGAACATATGAGTGACTGTGAAAAAATTCTGAACATTTCTTAATTTCAAAGTCTTTATAACAGTTGCTAAAACAGGAGCTGAAATTCCTATATGAATTATTTTTGTCACTCTGATTGATTAATGTGTTTGCACCAATTTCCTGTGTGCTATTAGAATGAAATTAAGTTATTTGAACAAGTTAACAACTTTTTTTAAATTTAGAGTATCCAATTATTTTTTACCAATTAAGGGGCAATTTAGCGTGGCCAAACCTGCACACCTTTTTGGGTTGTGGGGGTGAGACCCACACAGACACGGGGAGAATGTGAACAAGTTAGCAACTTAGTTAATCTAGTAAACACAGGAATTTGACACATATATAACCAGTGATATAAAATAGAACATGCAAGATTTTGCTGTCCAATGTTTTGCAGACAATGTTTGGTGCACGATTTAACCAAAATGTTTCTAAGTATGGACCAACAAAGCCGTCACCGCTAGAAAATGTTAATCGATCCACAAATATATAAAACAAAAACGAGTGGCTAAGGTAAATATTGGTCCTTTAGAGGATGAGAAGGGAGTTTTAATAATGGGAGATGAGGAAATGGCTGAGGAACTGAACAGGTTTTTTGGGTCGGTCTTCATAGTGGAAGACACAAATAACATGCCAGTGACTGATAGAAATGAGGCTATGACAGGTGAGGACCTTAAGAGGATTGCTATCACTAAGGAGGTAGTGATGGGCAAGCTAATGGGGCTAAAGGTAGACAAGTCTCCTGGCCCTGATGGAATGCACCCCAGAGTGCTAAAAGAGATGGCTAGGGAAATTGCAGATGCACTAATGATGATTTACCAAAATTCACTAGACTCTGGGGTGGTCCCGGTGGATTGGAAATTAGCAAACGTGACACCACTGTTTAAAAAAGGAGGTAGGCAGAGAGCGGGAAATTATAGGCCAGTGAGCTTAACTTCGGTAGTAGGGAAGATGCTGGAATCTATCATCAAGGAAGAAATAGCGAGGCATCTGGATAGAAATTGTCCCATTGGGCAGACGCAGCATGGGTTCATAAAGGGCAGGTCGTGCCTAACTAATTTAGTGGAATTTTTTGAGAACATTACCAGTGCAGTAGATAATGGGGAGCCAATGGATGTGGTATATCTGGATTTCCAGAAAGCCTTTGACAAGGTGCCACACAAAAAGGTTGCTGCATCAGATAAAGATGCATGGCATTAAGGGTAAAGTAGTAGCATGGATAGATGATTGGTTAATTAATAGAAAGCAAAGAATGGGGATTAATGGGTGTTTCTCTGGTTGACAATCAGTAGCTAGTGGTGTCCCTCAGGGATCCGTGTTGGGCCCACAATTGTTCACAATTTACATAGGTGATTTGGAGTTGGGGACCAAGGGCAATGTGTCCAAGTTTGCAGGTGACACTAAGATGAGTGGTAAAGCGAAAAGTGCAGAGGATACTGGAAGTCTGCAGAGGGATTTGGATAGGTTAAGTGAATGGGCTAGGGTCTGGTAGATGGAATATGATGTTGACAAATGTGAGGTTATCCATTTTGGTAGAAATAATGGCAAACATGATTATTATTTAAACGATAAAATATTAAAGCATGCCGCTGTGCAGAGAGACCTGGGTGTGCTAGTGCATGAGTCACAGAAAGTTGGTTTACAGGTGCAACAGGTGATTAAGAAGGCAAATGGAATTTTGTCCTTCATTGCTAGAGGGATGGAGTTTAAGACTAGGGAAGTTATGTTGCAATTGTATAAGGTGTTAGTGAGGCCACACCTGGAGTATTGTGTTCAGTTTTGGTCTCCTTACTTGAGAAAGGACGTACTGGCACTGGCGGGTGTGCAGAGGAGATTCACTAGGTTAATCCCAGAGCTGAAGGGGTTGGATTACGAGGAGAGGTTGAGTAGACTGGGACAGTACTCTTTGGAATTTAGAAGGATGAGGGGGGATCTTATAGAAACGTTTAAAATTATGAAGGGAATAGATAGGATAGATGCGGGCAGGTTGTTTCCACTGGCGGGTGAAAACAGAACTAGGGGACATAGCCTCAAAATAAGGGGAAGTAGATTTAGGACTGAGTTTAGGAGGAACTTCTTCACCCAAAGGGTTGTGAATCTATGGAATTCCTTGCCCAGTGAAGCAGTTGAGGCTCCTTCATTACATGTTTTTAAGGTAAAGATAGATAGTTTTTTGAAGAATAAAGGGATTAAGGGTTATGGTGTTCGGGCCGGAAAGTGGAGCTGAGTCCACAAAAGATCAGCCATGATCTCATTGAATGGTGGAGCAGACTCGAGGGGCCAGATGGCCTACTCCTGCTCCTAGTTCTTATGTTCTAACAGGTCTCACGGGTTTCACACCGCACATGATGGTCCCTCCGGCTGATTCGCCGGGACATGTTTGCCAGCTCCCCGCTAGCAAGGGAGAGCCTCTCCTGCACAGCCAACCCCACTCAGCTCACAGCCATGCTTCCGAGAAGACCCTCCCCACGACCTGGGAAGACAGGCTGCCCTATTTCCCCGACGGTCTTGGAGGGTCAGCCAAGGGACAGTCAGTGCCACCTGGAAAGAAGTGGCGGTGGCCGTCAGCTCGGGGAGCGTGACCAGGAGGACTGGCACCCAGTGCCGTACGAAGATCAACAAACTCCAGCGGGCTGCATGGGTGAACGGGCACTGGACCCCTGACGGATCCCCCTCCCACCCCCCCTCCGAGCGGCACCGCCATCATCGTTCCGTCCCTTGGCCCACCCAAGTCTAGTAGTGCCGGCCACGCCACACCTCCATACACCCTATTTCCCCCGTGCATCCATCCCCCCATCATACCCTCTGCAATTCCACACCCACACTCCCCTCCCCCCATATGCCCATCTCCTTCTGCTGCATAAGGCCCATCTCCCCAGCCACCCCCCCCCCCCCTCCGCCACCCCCCCCCCCCCCCCCCCCCCCCCGGTGAATGTCATGTGCGGCTAATGATGCCTTCTCTCTATCCCGCAGGGGAAGTTTGCCCAAACAGATGGGAGAAGGTGGAGATGGGTGGTTGGGTGCCGGACATCAGAGTCTTCACCCCTATGAGGAAAGGGCCCTGAGGTTATGGATGTGGCTGAGACAGATCTGTCACCGACGTAGAGGTCAGTGTACAGCACAGAGGTGAGGGTCCACCATCCCTTATCCAGATGACCTGTCACACGTGAGTTGCTAATGCCATGCAGAATGATCCTTCACTCCCATTGACCACATGTCCATTCTCCTGCAGGATCCTCATCCGATAGTGCCGGCCCATCCGGGGGGGTATTCCCTCCCCTTGCCGCCCATGGGAACATCTCAGAAGTGAGCTCCAAGGCCACTGGCCATGTGTCACAGCTGTCATCCCCACCCTCCAGCAGCGCAGATACACACACCTCGGTGGGAAACAGTAGTGGACAGACTTCTGGGGCACATTCTGGTGAGCATCAAACAGTTGCTGATGCACATCAGGTGGTGGCAAGAATGCCAAGGCGGGACAGCAGTCGGAGGTCTGCTGGGTCCCTCAGGTTTACCCGGAGCAGATGCAGACGTTAGCATGCGGTCATGAGATTAAGAGGGAGATGTCAGTGACACTCCAGCAGGTCCATAGCTGACTGGAGGAGGCCCAGAGGTTACAGGTGCAAGAGATGTCGCCGGCATACATGGCCCCGAGGTCAACACTGTTCGGGTGGTGACCACAGTAGCTCAGATGGTGACGGCCATGGCTGAGCGCCTGGACAGCATTTCCGAGTTGCTGGGAGACGTGACGCAGTATCAGGTGGATCTTGATGAGGCGCTGTGTAGCATTTCCCAGTTTCAGGTGGGCATTGCCAAGGCCCTCAAGAGCACTTCACAGTCACTGGGCAAGGTCTCCCAGTCTCAGGTGGGCATAGCTAAGGTGCTGCAGAGCATGTCCCAGTCACTGGGGGATGTGCCCAGTTGCAGGTGGGCATGTCCCAGTCAGTGAAGAGCATTGCCGAGGGCAGTCACGCTGTGCTGCAGACATCGGGGAGCTGCCAGCTGCCCCTCAGCCCCGAGGTGAACCCCATGCCCCTATGGGCACTGACTGGGAGGAGGGAGTTCTGGGTGACAACCCAGAACCACCTCACAGAGTGGCGCTGACAACAGTGCGTCTCGGAGTCAGCACCCAGAGCAGGATAGCACGGTGCGGCATGTGCCACTGGCAGGTGCTGCTGGCGACCAATGCCCCCATCACTGCCACCTTGACCGCCACCTGGATTTCCACTTTTATTGCCTCCCTCATCGCCATCAGTTCCTTAGTCAGGAATGTCTTCCGTCCATCTCCAGGTTGGGTGGGGGGGGGCGTTGTTCAGGTCATCAGTCTCCCCCTCTCCAGGGGGCCATGGATCCCTCACCTCATTGGTCCACCGACTCGTCCACCTGCTGCTCGTGGCCTTTTCCTCTCCTTCTGCTGTCTCTGCGGCCTCTCAAACTCCCGTTTGCTGGCATGATGATTCTGTCCTTTCCCCTTCTTAATTGTGGGTGAGATACGACTGACTGTTCAGGCTAATTTCAACTAAAAGTGCCTATTTGCCTTTGTCTGGAGGAGAGCCACCCGTCTACTCAGCACACCAGTGTCATCCAAAGTCCTTATTATAACATTTATACTCCAAAGACACCATTGGGCAAAAATCAAGAATCGTGCCAGGCGCAAATAAGTTTGCTATCTAGCCGGCCCACTCCCAATGGCAAGTTCCGGATCATGACCCACATATGGCAAGCGTATCATTGACCCCAATTAGCCCAACTGCCATCTCATTAGCGAGATTGAAGTTTAATGTAACGGCTTCCCGGGAATTCATTGGCTCCCAGCAAGAAATCACGCAGGTGCTGTTTAGAACTGCCTTTTAAAGGTAGTGAAGCTGACGCAATGGCCGCCGAGGGGAACTGAGGAGGTGAGTAGACATTTCCATTTTCGGGCATGCAGCTCAAGGGCACAGGAGCTGGAGCCTTTCACCTGTGAGTCCTTCAAACCTTTCAATATTGTGGATACCCATAACAGGGGCAACTACAGCTGTTGCCTGTCTGTCCTACCAAACACTTCCAGGACAGAACCCAGATATTGGTTCTATGCTGATGGTCACTTTAACTCCCTTTGACTATGAATAGCTGAAGGCTATTGCTAATAAGAAATTGGCCTTGTTAGTTGTGAGAGCACTTCTTGTATTTGCTGCTGCCCTGCAGGTGGCTTCAGACGCCTGGATACTGCTTTTACTATTTCCTGCCTTTTCTGTAGTCGGAAAGAAGGACAATTATTTCTAAGACACGTGGGTCCTGGAACACCGGGCTCAGGGGAATTCAGGAAGGTAATCCGGTTTGAGCCAAGAAGATGCTGCTGGACCTGGAGCGTGACATTGTTCCAAATGGCCACCTGATGATGCCGTTGAAGAAAAGCTTTTGCAGATTGCTGATGCTTTTGTTGCTGATGTGGTGAGTGCTGCATGTAAATGGCACATCACCGCCGGTTAAACATGCTGGAAGTTAAGGATGTTCCATTTCACCATGAGTGCCAGTGGAATATGTGTATGCCAGGATTTGGTTCCGGTGATATTGAGCCGTGTACAAGGGTTGCGGCTCCTGGACAGAGAATGGCATTGATATGTGGAAAAAGTCACACATTGATGGACAGATCATTTCTAAACAAAATTCTGGGCATGATAACCCATTCTCAGGCCTATCCTCTATTTCTATTGAGGAAACTGCGAGGGGTGATACTGTGGGCGAGATTCTCCGCACCCGTGGAAAATCGTAAAACCGTCGTAAAAATCGGGCGCGTTTTACGACGGTCGCGAAGGCTCCATTTCCCGATGTATTCACTTCCGGGAAATGGGCTAGTAACGCGGCCGCGTCAATCACGTGCGTGATGACGACGGAACGCGGCGACGACACGATCACGCCCACGTGACGCCGTAAAAAGGCGCGGGCAACCACAGAATCTGTCGGTCAGGATGTCGGAGGCGAGGAGAGCTGCTCCTCGGTTTGTGGAGGCTGACGTAGAGGCGCTGCTCGATGCCGTTTAGCAGAGGAGGGGCATCATCCGCCCGCGGAGAGGGCATCGCCAACCTGCCAGCGCGGTACGCCAGGCCTGGCGTGAGGTGGGTGCTGCCGTTAGTGCTGTGGGGCAGGACCCTCGCTCAGCTGAGCAGTGCCGGAAGAAGCTACACGACCTCACCAGGGCTGCCAGGGTAAGTGCCAAGAAGGTGCCCCTGGTCACAACCATCCATCCCCCTTAACTTAATCACCCACCTCCCCCCCCCCCCCCCCCCCGGCACGGGGGGGGTGGAGGGGGATTGGGGCAGAGTTATTTGAGGATGGTTCACAAAGTTGTCACAGACCCAGCGCTCTGGCCCCGAGGAGAGATGCAATCGTCTTATGACAACTTGACCCCCCAACCTGTGCCAGTATCTGAACGGCCTGCTGATACCTGCCGTTTTGTAATGATCTACCTATGTTCCCTCCCCCAACAGGCCAAGTCCGCTCACAACCACCGTGAGCGGCACAAGACTGGAGGGGGTTCGCCCAACCTGCACCCCCTCACCACCTTTGAGCAGAGGGCCCTGGACCTTGTTGGGGGGTCTCTACCCGGGATGTCGCGCTATGCGAGGTTGGCGGATCTGCAGCAAGTGAGACAACCCTGCATGACAAACACCCCCTCCCCCATCCCCTGTCCCTTCACACACCCTGCCCACTGGGACACCTCCCCCATCCTCTGTCCCTTCACACCCTGCCCACTGGGACCGTCCAGCGGCCTGCCGAGCAAATCTAAATAACCCATCTCATTCTCTTCCCTAGGACGTGATGCCGAACGACCAGGGCCGTCTGGCTCCAGACGGAGACAGGAATCTGCTGCCACCTCACCCGGGGCTGCACAACAGAGGGTGCCCGATCAGCGGGCAGCCCTATCCGCCCCAACCCAATCTGCGGACCAGGACGCCCAGAGGGTTGCGAGACCACAACCACCAGAAATGGCCAGGGACAACCCTCCGGACGCTGAGCAGCCCCACACCCTGGAGGAGGGCCTAAACACTGAAAACCTCGGGCTTGCGGCACTGCTATCTCCCACAACATCCATCATCCCAGAGACACACACCCCGGCGGGCCTATTTAGTGATGAGTCTCCTGGGTCACAGTCTGGTTGGCACATCACAGCTGAGCAGGTACAGCAGGTGGAGGTCGGAGCAACCGAGGGCCCGGACTCGCGGAGGCCAGACCAGGCCCAGGATGCAGCTGGCTCCCAGACGTTTTCTGAGTTCCTGGAGTTTCTCAACCCACCCGCACAGCCGATGCCTCAAGAAACCCAGGGAAACAATGACGGGAAGAGGGCTGCCTTCCTGGCTCTGCAGACGCTGTTAGAGGAGTCGAACCGCGTCCAAGAGCAGGGAGTGGTGCCGCTCATGGCAGAGACCCAGTCCGACACCGCACGGCTGGCATCCGCGGTGGAGGCAATGGGTCAGGTTATGCAAGGCATTGGGGTTAATATGCACGCGTCATCCTCAGCCCTGGACAGGGTTGCCCTCTCACAGGCAGCAATGTGCCAGAGCCAAAACGACATTGCCGGCGCCCTGCGGGCCTTGGCTGAGTCTCAGCAGGTCATTGGCCAGTCGCAGCAGTCAGTCGCCGAGAGCATCAACCGCCTGACACATGTGCTGGATGGCGTCGTGCACACACAGGTTGAGATCGCACAGTCCCTGGCGGGAACGTCTAACTCCCTGGACTCCGTCTCTGCAAACCTTCGGATCCTGGTGGATACCGTTGCAAGCCTCCAGGACTGGCAGCGCCAGGTGTCGGTGGTGCGACGGGGCACCTCCCCGCTCGCACCTCTGTCCCAAAGTGAGGCCCGGGGGCCACCGGGCTCCCCGAGGGAGGAGGAGGTTTCGGGGTCCGTCCCATTAAGGCCATCACGGGACGTCCCGGAATTCTCGGCCTCCCCCCGTCCCATCCCTGGTGCATCGGGTGGGCAGCAGGCAGAGCAGGGTGGCACAATGTCACCCGAGACGCCCGCAGAGCAGCCTGGCCCATCAAGGCCGGGTCGCCCCAGGAAACGCTTAGCCAAGGAGAAACGAGTCGAGGGGGGCGATTCGCAGCAATCCTCCTCCACTCCTGCTGTATCATCTGGGGAGTCACTTAGACGTAGTGGTAGGGCCCGTAAGGCAAGTAAGATAGATACTGAGTAAGTTGGCACGGGTGAAGGGCACAGTTTAGTTGTAGGGGCTAGGGCACCTGTAAATAATTGTTAACATTAAACGCACTGTTCCACCTTACTTGTAATACCGCGTGATTGTTCCACAGCCACAGGAATCGTGATGGTGACCGAGTGTCGCTGGGGTTGACGAGTGGTGAAACCTCGGTGCCGGGTGTGCAGTCCCTTCCCCCCCACCCCCTCCCACAGCTAGCCCACGCGGGCACGTGATGGAGTGTCCGTGACAATCTCAGCGGCCATCAAGGTGGATGATTCAGCTATTGCCATGGGTCAGACTCTCTCTAACGATTCTGAGCTCACAGCTCTTCGCAGAGCGGGCTGTCATCATTCCACATGGCACTGATCACACCCGCTGACACAGCCATCAATGTTGTGCCATACCGTCTGGACCCAGTGATAAGCGTGATGTCGAAGTGGAGCAGTGTACACTGAGAGGGGGTGGGGGGGTTTGTGGTGGTGGAAGTTGTGTGTTGACCCTCTGCACGACTAGAGATGCAGGTGGTGGTTTGGTGTTCAGCGGGGACGTCACATGCGATGCGTGAACCGTGCTGCCACCAAGGCGTTGCGTGCCCGCCGTCCTCGCGGGGTCTGTCGTGCCGCCTCCTGGACATCACCAGCACCTGGGTCGTGTCTGTGTGCTGCGCCCGCCACTCTGCCAGCCTCCTCCTCCTCCTCCCTCTCCTCCTCCTCCGCCTCCTCTGTGCTGGCACCACTGCCACTAGCTTCTCTCTCCGCCTCCTGCAGCAGGTCATCTCCCCTCTGCATCGCGATGTTGTGCAGCGCACAGCAGACCACTACAATGCGAGCGACCCTGTTGGGCTGGTACTGCAGGGCCCCTCCGGAGCGGGCCAGGCACCTGAATCTCATCTTCAGGAGGCCAAGGCAGCGCTCCACCACACCCCTGGTTGCTGCATGGGCCTCGTTGTATCGGGTTTCCGCATTGGTCTGAGGTCTCCGTATAGGCGTCATCAGCCAAGACCTCAGCGGATAACCCCTGTCGCCTAGCAACCAGCCCCTCAGCCGGGGGGGACGTCCCTCAAACATCGCAGGGATGAACGACTGCGCCAGTATGTAGGAGTCATGCACACTCCCTGGGAACCTTGCAGAGACGTTCATGATCCTCATGTGGGGGTCGCATACCACCTGGATATTCATGGAGTATGTCCCCCTCCTGTTTGTGAACACCTCCCTGTCCCCTGCAGGCGGGCGCATGGGGACGTGAACACAATCGATTGCCCCCTGCACCCTCGGTATCCCGGCCACGTTGGCAAATCCACAAGCTCGTGAATCTTGACTTGCTCGGTCCTCGGGAAAGGTGATGTAGCAGTCCGCGATGGCATAGAGGGCATCGGTCACATCCCGGATGCATCTGTGGACCGATGACTGGGAGATCCCGGAGAGGCCCCCGCTCGGAGACTGGATGGAGCCGGTCGCATAGAAGTTAAGAGCGACCGTCACCTTGATGGCAACCGGGATCGCGTGTCCTCCCCCCGTTCCACGTGGGGCGAGGTGCGACAGGAGTTGGCAGATATGTATCACCGTCTGCCTACTCAGCCGGAGTCTCCTCCTGCAGGTGATGTCCGTCATTGTTAGGAAAGAGACCCGGACACGGTACACCCTCGGCTTTGGTCGTCGCCTCTGGCGCCGTGGCTGCACCCTCACTCTCTCCTCTTCCTCCTCCTCCTCCTCCCCATGCTGCTCGACGACTGGCAACTCCTCGGCCCTTCCCTCTGCTGCTGCAGCTGGCCCTGCATCCACTGCGGGTTGTGGGTGTGGATGCTGCTGCATCTCCAAATGCAGTGCAGCGGCGCCAACCACTGCGCAGAACATAGGCGTTCTGTTCACATACATTGTGCTAACCTACAGAAGGGTGGTGGGAGGCAGAGAAACGGGACATGTTAGACGGAGGTTAGTCGACACCTCGGCAGCCGCCTGCCACGGGATACCTGTGTGTCCCGGTGGCCTGGTCGCGCTGCTGACACGCGGGCAGCCTAACCCCTGGTCACTTTCTGCATCCAACGGCCAGTAAACTATGGCCTCCTCACGGGTGCGTCAGTGGCCTGTGTCCGGAAGCCACAGGGCAACCAGCGGCCGTGTCCTCGTGACCGGCACACCATGGCATGCTGGCAGACATTTTGTTACGGGGTTGGACGGCTCACTCTCTACCTAACCCCCCCCCCTCCGTCGCCCCCCACTGCCCCCTCCGTCTCCCCCACTGCCTCCCCCGTCTCCCCCACTGCCTCCCCCGTCTCCCCCACTGCCTCCCCCGTCTCCCCCACTGCCTCCCCCGTCTTCCCCACTGCCCCCTCCGTCTCCCCCACTGCCTCCCCCGTCTCCCCCACTGCCCCCTCCGTCTCACCCACTGCCCCCTCCGTCTCACCCACTGCCCCCTCCGTCTCACCCACTGCCTCCCCCGTCTCCCCCACTGCCTTCTCCGTCTCACCCACTGCCCCCTCCGTCTCACCCACTGCCCCCTCCGTCTCCCCCACTGCCTCCCCCGTCTCCCCCACTGCCCCCGCTCTGGACCCCCCTCCCGTTCTCAGGGATGCCTTCCCCGTTGTGGACAGACTCGAGCAGTGCGCTGAGCGGTGGGCTGAGCGGTGCGCTGAGCAGTGCGCTAACCTCCTCCAAGCAGTCGTCAGCCAGCACGACTGGTTGACGAACTTAAAAAGCAGGTGTGTTTCACGACGTGCAAACAGGGCGCCATGACGTCGGGACTTCGGCCCATCTGGGCCGGTGAATAGCGGGGGGGGCTATCAGTGGCGATTCCGGTCGTGTCGGGGGCGGGAAGGAGGCGTTTGTCGGGAATGGCGACTCCGAGATTTTGCGGGGTTCGGAGAATAGCGGGAGGGCGTCGGAACAGCGTCACCGTAAAAATTTCCGACGCCCGCTATTCTCCGAACCGTCGTGAGTCCAGAGAATCTCGCCCTGTGTGTTTGACTTTTTTTGTGAAAATTAACTGATCCAGCTTTGTATTGGTACCAATATAGAATGGTGATGTTTCCCTGTTGTTTAATGGCCGTTAGTGTGATGTTACCTAAATTATTTTAAAATCCTTTTTACTGTTAACCATTTAATAAACAAAATATTCTCATTCTCGTGGGTACACGTGCCATGTCTCAGATGATAATTATTGCATTGCATTTCAATCAAACTTTGAAGCCTGGAAATTTGCCTGAACTTTAGTAATGTCAGCACCATAGAGGCAGCAGGCAACAATCAAACTTCACCACTGGGGATATCCTCGTGACCAAAGGGTGAGTGTGTGGATCAGGGGAGGGCACCTGATGTGGCTAGGGTTGAGTGTGCAGAGCGAGGTTTTCAGAACAACTGGCTCACTGGATGGCACTCTGAGAGATGGCGGGACACATAAGGGTGGGGGAGGTTTGGAGGATTTGGGGGTCCCGGGTTGGAAGCCCTAACTGATTGTTGGCCTCTCTCCTTTTCCAATTCCTTCCAGATGCCAAAGTGGATGGTGGTGTCGATCCCACAGAGGCTGCTGTCACGGTGCTAGTGACAGCCCAGGCAGCCAGACGCCGGAGAAGGCGACACCCCATGTGCAGGGAGCCGCAGCATACCCTGAAGAACCAGCCACCCATCAGACCGAGGAGGAACCCAGAGGTGCGCCTGCATCGGCCCAAGATGTACAGGTGTTGTTGGTCTTTCAAGGAGATGACGGACAGCATGTACTGCACCAGACTTCATCTCAACAAAGATGCAGTGCAGCACCTGTGCCATGTCCTCATGGACTTGGCACCACATGGAGGAGAAGGACACCTATTCCCGGAGGCTGTGAAGGTCACCGCAGGCCTGAACCTTTATGCAACTGGCCCATTCCAGTAGTCGAGCAGGGACTTGAGCAGCTTTTCTCAAGCTACAGCCTGCAAGTGAATCCGTGAGGTGACGGGAATCGAACCGTGCTGCTGGCCTGCTTGGTCTGCTTTAAAAGCCAGCGATTTAGCCTGGTGAGCTAAACCAGCGTTCTTAAGTTGACCACCAGCTGCCTCCCCTTTACAAACCCGGTTTGGTCCTCCACAATTACATAGTCCTCAATTCTGGTCGCCAAGATCTTGTCCAGTAACTTGGTGCCTACGTTGATCAAAGAGATCGGCCTGTATGACCCACAGGTCTCCGGGTCCTTATCCCGTTTCAGAATGAGCGAAATGGTGGCCTGTGACATAGTCGGGGGTAAACTCCCTCTGTCTCTTGCCTCGTTAAAGACCCTGACCAGCACCGGCCCCACTATCCCGGAAATTTTTTTGTAAAACTCCACCGGATACCTGTGCTTCGCCCGAATGCATGACCTTCAGGCCCCCCAATACCTCTTCGATCCTGACCAGGGCCCCCAGTCCGTCCACCAAACCCCTCCCCACTATTGGGAAGGTCAGTCCATCCAGGAATCGCTTCATCCCCCCAGGTCCTCCTGGGGGTTCCGAAGTGTACATCTTCCTATAAAAGTCCCTAAAGACCGTGTTCAGCCCTGCTGGGTCACCCACTAGATTACCTTCCCCATCCACTATCCTCTCTATTTCCCGAGTCGCTTCCCTCTTCCTTAGTTGTTGCGCAAGCATTCTACTGGCCATCTCCCCATGCTCATAAATTGCGCCTTTTACCTTTCTAAGCTGCTCTACAGTCTTGCCTGTAGTCAGTTAGTCAACTTGGCCTGCAGCCTCTGTCGTTTCCTGAGTAACTCTGGCCTCGGGGATTCCGCCTAACTCCTGTCCGTCCGTAGAATTTCCTTAATCAGTCGGTCCGTCTCTGCCCTATCTGTCCTGTCCCTGTGCGCCCGGATTGAAATCAGCTCCCCTCTCACCGCTGCCTTCAGTGCCTCCCAGAGCACCGCTGCCGAGACTTCTCCAGTATCGTTCACCTGCAGGTAATTCTGCATGCATTTCCTCAGCCTCTCACACACACCCTCGTCCGCGAGTAGTCCAACTGCCAGCCTCCATGGTGGGCGCTGAAAGCTGTCCTTACAAAACTGCAGGTCTACCCAGTGCGGAGCATGGTCCGATATGGCAATTGCCGAATATTCTGCCCCCACCATTCCGGCCTGCACGTCTCTACTCACAACAAAGTAGTCAATTTGGGAAAACACCTTGTGGACGTGGGAGTAATACGAGAACTCCCTCGCCGTCGGCCGGCTAAATCTCCACGGATCTGCTCCCCCCATTTGCTCCATGAACCCTCTCAGTTCCTTTGCCATTGCTGGCAACCTGCCCATTCTTGAACATGACTGGTCCAGGCTCGGGCCCAGGACTGTATTAAAGTCCCCGCCCATGATCAACTTACGCGAGTCCAAGTCGGGGATCTTCCCTCACATCCTCCTAATAAAATCCACATTGTCCCAATTAGGGGCATACACACTGACCAGGACTACTCTCACCCCTTCGAGCTTGCCCCTCACCATAACGAACCTGCCACCCCATCCACGACTGTGCCCTCCACCTCAAATTGTACCCTTTTATTAATCAGGATCGCAACCCCCCTCGTCTTAGAATCAAGCCCCGAATGAATGACCTGACTGACCCAGCCCTTCCTTAACCTAACCTGGTCTGCCACTTTCAGGTGTGTCTCCTGCAACAAGACTATGTCCGCCTTCAGAACCCGCAGATGCGCAAACACAGGCGCCCTCTTCACTGGCCCGTTTAACCCTCTAACATTCCAGGTGATCAGCCTGGTTGGGGGGCACTTGCCCCCCCCCCCCCCCCCCCCCCCACTTTGCCGATTAGCCATCCTTGGCCAGATTCCAGCCATGTGTCGCGCTTCACCTGGCCCGCCACCTGGCCGTCTCCACCCATGACCTCATCACTGTTGCCATGCCCGGTTTCCATCCCCGGCAGCAGAACAACCCCCCCAGCAACACCACCCTATCACCTAACCCCTGCTCTAATCTAACTATATGCACACCCCCCACCTCGGCTCCTGTTGACTAGCTGCACTCAGGTAGCCTGGGACTCCCAGCCTCGGCGCCAGCGCATCTCCCACCCATTGTTCCCAGTCACCCCGACCCCGACCCATCCATACCATTTCCCCAGATCAGCCCTACTTAAGCAAACACTCTATACAAGTCATAAACAGCCCCCACAATAGCACAATTCAAGTTAAACAAAACAAAAAAAAGAGAAGTAACAGGCACTTTCAGTCCTTCCCATACAGACACAGAAAAGATTGCACAAAGTTCCCCTGAAGCATCCATCTTAACCCAACCCTTTTAACTGTTTTCGTTATTATTTTTCCCCAGCCAAGCTCCAACTAACAAAGAGCCCAAAAAGGAAACATTCAGGTAAACCACGCAAAAAGCACACAAAGAAACAACAAAATCGGACCCAAACATACAGGTAATTTTCAAAACGGGAGAGACACCACATATACTTAAAAGTTCTAACATGAGTCCAAACGTCCTCAGCTCAGGGCCAGCCCTGGCTTCTTAACAAAGTCCATCGCCTCTTCGGGTTTCTCGAAATAGTGGTGCTGATCCTCATACTTAACCCACAGTCGCGCCAGAAAAAGCAGCCCGAATTTCACCTTATTTTTATACAGTATCTCCTTCACCTGCCTGTAGCCTCCCCTCCTCCTAGCCACCTCCGCACTCAAATCTTGGTACACACGCAGGGTGGTATTGTCCCAAATACAGCTTTGTGTGCTCTTTGCCCATTGCAGCATCCGTTCCTTGTCCAGGTACCTGTGAAAGTGTACCACTATCGTTCGTTGGGGACTCCCTTGTCGCGGCTGCCTCACCTGCACTCTGTGCCCTATCCCCCATCGGCGGGTGCAGGAACACCTCGTTCCCCAGCAACTTCTGAAATTTACCCTCCATAAATGCGGCAGCGTCTAGCCCCTCTGCCCCCTCCGGGAGGCCCATGATTCTCACGTTCTGCCGGCGAGATCTGTTGTCCAGGTCCTCCAGCCTTTCCAGAAGCACTTTTTGCTGGTCCCTCAACCTCCGAATCTCCACATCCGCCACCGTTTGAAAGTCAGCCTGCTCCTCCACTGACTTCATCAACTGCTGGAGATTCTCAGCCTGATCATCCAGCCTTTTTCCCATTCGATCAATCGACTTCTGTAGCGGCTCCAAGTTGTCAGGCTTCAGAGCCAAAAAGCCCTCATGCATAGTCTGCAGCAGATGCTCCATTGTGGGCTGGGCTGTCGGTTCCTTGCTCTGAACACCAGCCATGCTGGTCCCTCTCACAGCCTCCACCGTGCCCTTACTCAACCACTTCTTCTGCTGTTTATGGTCCCTCCGGCTTCTTAGGTCCATACAATTCTGTATAGGTCCTGTGCCTGAGTACTATTGCATTCCAGTTCCGCGCTCAAAAGCGCCAAAAAGTCAGGGGAAAAGGTCCAAAAGTCTGACCGAGACGGGAGCCACCAAATGTGCGACCTACTCCCTCATAGCCGCCACCGGCCTGGGGGTAATTGATGGCACACATGCCACCTTGCACGCACTGGGGCATCACTTTATTAACAGGTAAGGGTTCTACTCCCTGAATTTTCAACTTGTGTGCAACCAACACCCCAGATCATGCACGTGTGTGCATACTTCTCAGGGAGCGTGCATGACATCTACAGCCTGGGACACTCGGAGATCCCCAGTGTCTTCCAGGACAACCCCAGCATGACGGTTTGGCTCTTGGGGGATAGGGGGTACCCGTTGAGGTCCTGGCTGATGATACCAGTGCGGAGGCCGGACACTGAGGTGGTGACCTGTTATAACAATGCCCATGTTACCACCCATGCTGTCATTGAACGGTGCATCAGGCTAAAAATGCAACTCCGACAACTGAGCCTCTTTGCTGGTGCTGTGCAGTGCTCCCCCCAGAGGGTCTCCCGCTTTGTGGTGGTCTGCTCTGCTCTCCACAACCTGTCACAGCAACGGCGCAACATAGAATCCATAGCTTCCCTACAATGCAGAAGGAGGCCATTCGGCCCATCAAGTCTGCACCAACCCTCTGAAAGAGCACCATACTCAGGCCCACACCCCCACTCTATCCCTATGACCCCAATTAACCTGCACATCTTTGGACACTAAGTGGCAATTTAGAATGGCCATTCCACCTAACCTTCACATTTTTAGACTGTGGGAGGAAACAGAAGCATCCGGAGGAAACCCATGGAGACACGGGGAGAACGTGCAACCTCCACACAGTCACCCAACAGGAGTTGAACCCAGGCCCACAGAGCTGTGAGGTAACAGTGCTAACCACAGTGCCACCATGCCGCCTCAGCATGCTGGAGGAGGAGGCAGACCAGGAAGAGATGGTGGACGAACCCGGAGAGGAGTTGCAGGAGGAGCTGGAGTGTGGAGGACAGGCAACGGCTAGGGTCCGGCATGCCCAGAGGACCAGGTAGGCCCTCACCATCACCCGATTCTCATAGAACATTTGTCCATCAGCCCACCTCCCCTCTCCCCATTCCCTGACCCTTCCACACCCTGGGCTCGCACTCCCCCCCCCCCCCCCTACAATTGGCCTGTTCCACCCTCCCAGCATCTGTGCTGTATCACCCCAGAGGGATGGGCCTGTGTCAGCACTGTCAGAGGGTCAATATATAGGGTAGGAGCGCGATGCTCACTCGCTGTGAGGTCAGCTCTGGTGCTCCTCAGTTTGTGCCAAAGTCTGAGTCCTGTCTTTCGGCTGATAGCACGCGCACACCCATCCTCTGAATGGGGTCTGCATCGGGGGATTTTGATCTTGAAGCACTGTGCCTCGGGGGCAGAGTGTGGGGGAGTGGAGCATAATAAGGGGTGGGGCTTAACGTGACACAGGCTTCACATCTATCAGTTGTGACATGGTTTTTAACCGTGAACATTTGAAATTTCTATTCCCCTTAGCTGCAGATAGTGACCACCCCCCTGCCCCCAGTGCCTACTCAGTGATCTTCTTGATCTATTGTGATCTACTGCTACGGCTCGTGTGTCACATCAGAGGTGGAGGCAGGCTGCTGCTTTTCACGCCCAGTGGCCGTTGATCTCTTGATGGACATCCGCTGGAGGGCCTGGGGCCAGTGGGCCCCGGCTGACTTACCGGTGTCACCCTCTTCTGCCTGTTGCCCTTGAGATGCACCGGTGTCAGGAGGGGGGATTTGGAAGAACTGGAGACCGTCTCCTTGGTGGCAGGCCCTGGGTGGCCTTCAGCACTTCCTCCTCCTGGACGGTAGGGCCCTAGGGGGCTCCATGGGACAGAGGGGCAGCTGGAGTGAGCTCCAGAGGCCTCTGCATCGTCTGGCTCTGCCGGACCTAGTGCCTCCCCACTGTCTGCACCATAGTGTCAATGCCCTCAGTGATGCTCCTCAGTAACTAGGCCATGCTCTCCAGTGCACTGGCAATGTCCACCTGCGTCTGGCACATGTCCCTCAGCAACTGGGAAATGTTGTGGATTGCCTCGTAATGTCCACCTGCATCTTGGGACACGTCCCTCAGAAACTGGGACATAATGTCAGCCATGGTCGTCACAGACTGCGCCACCACCACTCAAGACACTGACCTCACCCTGCAGGCTTTTCACTGTGTTTGCCACCCGAGCAGTGTTGGCCTCGGTGCAACGCATTGGCAGCATCATCTCCTGCACCGTACCCTTTGGTATTCCTCCAATCAGCTGTGCACTTACCGGAATGTTCATGACACCCGTCCTGAACATCACGGCCGTGTCCTAGCATCTCCATCAGCTCTGAAATACCCTTGGTCTTCTTCCTCCAGTGTACGGCAGTCTTCCTGATCATGCTTCCTGAACTGACAGCCGCTGCCGCACCCTCCCAGGCGTTATTAATGTCCCTGCTGCTGGCTTTCCGAACAGGATGTCCCATCTCCCGTCCACTGTATCTAGAAGCCTGGCCAGGTTTGCATCCCCAAGGTGGGAAGCAGGTCTCGGTGTGTGTTGACTGGGAGTGAGTGGTGAGGAGGCATTTAAAAGCAGCTCCACCTGGTTAGGCTGAGGCACGAGTCTGACGAATCAGACGGCGAGACAGCCAGTATAGTGAGAAGCTTGTGGGAGCTCATTTCCAGCATTAAGTGCAGTTAAATATGGGCCGTGATCTCATCAACGCAGCCATCGAGAAAGACCCTGCCAATCCCACCCAAATGACACTTAGAAATTTTTTCTTTTAAATTGCGCCCTACATTGCCAAGTTTTTCTAGGGTAGCGGGTCATTTGAGAACTCAGGGGATGGCTGTCCATGCTCTGTTGCATGTTGTAGCAGGCCCGGATAAGGGTCACATGCTCAGGGTTACCAGTCACGGCCAACTGCAGAACCAGTAAAGTTTTGGTGGTGATGGCAGGAAAGTTAGAACTTGCAGGACAACTGCTGCTCACAGCGAGAGAAACCTTTGGGTTTCTTTAAAGTACATATGAGGAAGGCAACAGGAAATCACCGCATGCATTTTTCCTCTCGTCAAATTGCTCATTGAAGTTGAAAACGGGAGGCTCTTATAAGAAGCTCTAAAGGAAAGAGCTGGCCCACAAGGTGTGGAGAAATGAGCAGAGGACCTGTCCATGGGCAGACGGCTATGATAAGTTTTGTATTGGCTGTAATCTCTGAGATTTCTGGAGGTTCAACTGCATGTCAAGTTACACTGTCCCTTAAATACCTTGCAATTTTAGTTTATGATTAAGACTATGTGAGGTCCTTCATAATGCTTCTTGCAATGGTGCCAGGGGCTGGAACTACACACTTGTTCAAAAAATAGTTATTGACAAACCTAGTGACTGCAGGCCAATCAGTTTAACTTGGTTGGTGGGAACGATTTCAGAAATGATAATTCAGGAAAAAAATTAACAGTCACTTAGACAAATGTGGACCAATTAAGGAAAATCCCAGCATGGATTTGTTGAAGACAAATTGTGATTTAACTAACCAGATTGAGTTTTCTAATAAGGTAACTAAGAGGGTTAAATGTGGTCGAATGGACTTGCAAAAAAGCATTTGATAAAGTGTCACATTATCAGCTTGTCAGTAAAGTTGAAGCCCATGGAATAAAAGGGAAAGTGCAGCATTGCTATGCAGTTGGCTGAGTGGCAGAAAACAGAAAGTAGGGGTGAACAGATGTTATTTGGTCCGAGGAAGGAAGATACTGGAGT
The DNA here is from genome assembly GCF_902713615.1 of Scyliorhinus canicula. Taxonomy (NCBI): domain Eukaryota; kingdom Metazoa; phylum Chordata; class Chondrichthyes; order Carcharhiniformes; family Scyliorhinidae; genus Scyliorhinus; species Scyliorhinus canicula. The sequence goes on from NC_052147.1 coordinate 173,303,972, forward strand.
TCCCTAGAATCGTACCACAACCATTGCTTTGCTTGAGAAAGTGGCCTATATGGGTCACTATTTGCCCACATAGCAAATGTCAAATTTGCCAATGACACAAAACTTGAAAGTAGTGTGAACTGTGAGGAGAATCGGAATCGACCTGAAGAGGACAGACAGCCGGGTGGAACAGGCAGTTGTGTGGCAAATGAAACTTAACGCAGAGAAGTGTAAAGTGATACATTGTGGTAGGAAGAACAAGGAGAGGCAATACAAACTAAAGGTTACAATCCAAAGGGTAGCAGGATCAGAGATACCTGGCAGTACCTTGCGCACATGTAACTGAAGGTGCACTCGTTGTGGAGGAGAGGTGGGGGTGGGGAGAGAGGTCCCTGCTCCTGGAGGTGGCAAAGTTGGCAATAACAGGCCCAGGCAGTGGGCAGTCAAAGGGGCTGTCATTTTATTCAAAAGAGTATAATTGAAGGTGGCAGGGCAGGTTGACAAAGTTAAAAAGGTTTATGGGATTCTGAGTTTTAGAAATAGTGGCATGAAGTACAAAAGCAAGGAAGCGATGATGAACCTTTCTAAAACACTGGTTTGGCCTCAACTAGAGTATTGTGTCCAGTTAAAGGGACCATACTTTAGGAAGGATATGAAGGTGTAAAAAGATTTCCGAGAATGGTTCCAGGGATGAAGTACTTCAGTGAAGTGGATAATAATTTAATAATAATCTTTATTGTCACAAGTAGGCTTACATTAACACTGCAATGCAGTTACTGTGAAACGCCCCTAGTCGCCACACTCCGACGCCTGTTCGGGTGCACAGAGGGAGAATTCAAAATGTCCAATTCACACGTCTTGCGGGACTTGTGGGAGGAAACCGGAGCACCCAGAGGAAACCCACGCAGACACGGGGAGAACATGCAGACTCCGTACAGACAGTGATCCAAGCGGGAATCGAAGTTGGGTCCCTGGCACTGTGAAGCAACAGTGCTAACCACTGTGCTGCCACGCTGCCCCCTGATAGACTAGAGCAGTTGGGACTGTTCTCCTCAGAGAAGGTTGAGGAGAAGTTTTCTAGAGGTCTTCAAAATCTATGTCTCGATAAGAGACATAGAACATGTTCCTGCTTGTTGAATGATCAAGAACCAGAGAACACATCATTAAGCTGATCAGCAACAGAACCATAGGCCAACTGAGCAAAAGTTTTTTAAAAGAGCAAATGGTTAGGATCTGGAATGCATTGCCTGAGAGTGGGTGGTGGATGGCAGATTCAATTGTGTCTTTCTAAAGGGAACTAGATGAGGACCTGAAGACAGAACAATTTGAGAACACAGGGTCGGGAACTAGTTAAAATGCTCTTGCATAAAGCCAGAATGCATTTGATGGGCTAAATGGCCTCCATGTATGCTGTAACCATTATATGATTCTATGATATGTAGCTGAGTTCAACAGCAGGGCCAGAAGACACATTTGCTATCTCTCCTCCCTACCCCGTCCCTTGTATGGCCAACATGCACCTCAGAATGACTGGCTTGCAAACAGTCCAGCGCGTATATCCATTCATGAGGTTCCATGGGTTCAAATGGACCACTTCAGGGAAGGAACAGCTATAGAACTTGGAAGCTTTGGTTTTGGGTACACAGGAATTGAGTGAGAAGTGGCAATAAAATTCCTCCAAGTTCAGTTCAGAGGTTTCGTATTTCGAAAAGAGCAGCTGGTTTGAAAAATGGGCACCCAGATCCGAAAGGGGCCATTTTAATCAAACAGGATTTGATCGTGATCTGTTTTAGAACCTGAGCATTTCATTCTAATCAAGGGTAAGAACAAAGGAAGATATATGTTGTTCTCCACCTGTATTTTTCTCTCCGCCCACCACTTTGTCTATCTTAGTGTTTTAGTTTTTTTAAACAATTTATCTCGGTGCAAAATTCTAAATTACAATTAGACCAATCATTAGTGAACCCTTCAAATGTTCTCACTGAAAATATCCAATTTTCACTTTGTCTTATTTTAGTCAAGACTTCTGGTGACATTTATGCAAGAGTTTACCAAGTTATTACTGTACCTTCAATACGGTGATATTCCATGCAAAACTTTCAAGTGCTTTACTTATCTTGCTTCCCTTCAAACCCTCCTTTTTTGCTAAATTGTGTATTTCCTCATGAAATTCAAGTCCTGTTCAAGGTATTGGAACATAAATACAAGTTAGTGCATACATGAGCTATTATTTCTATGGGCCACAAATCTTTATTGCTTTTTTATAATTGACATGGGTATTAACAAATGAATTAAAACTTAAAATTAGACTTTCATGTCACTATTAAACGATAATTGCATCACTAAATAATTATGACATTTATTTCCAATCTTTAACACAAACTTATTTACATTAGGTGTAGAGCAAAGCTTTTTATACTTCAGTGCAATAATTTGCTAAGTTGCAACATTGGAAAAATGTTATCAAGTCAAATTCCTCTCCAGTTGCCATCTAGGTACATGCCTCCTGAGATCAGAAATTTCCACTCTTATGTACGATGTGAAGGGAAGTGATATGCATATCACAGGATTATTAACTACAACAACTGACATCTACATATTTAGCATAGTGAGTGAAACACAGGGGTGTTATCAAACAAAATTTGACTCTGAACCACATAAAGAGACATAGGACAGGATGCCAAAGGTGTAGTCAAGGAAGTAAGTTTTAAGAAGCATCTTAAAGGAGACAGAAATGTAAAGGAAGGAAATCTCAGAGCTCGGGGGCCACTTTTCATGGTTCTGATCAGGGTCAAATGGAGGTGGGACTGTAAAATAAATGTCTGCCGAGCGGTTTAACTGACAGTCCATTTCTCTATTTCAATTCCAGATTTGTATTGACTGATGCGACCATCAACTCAGACAGAGTTGAAGTGAACAGAGGCTGAAATCGACTAGAACAGTGCCTGCCTGCGACTGCTCTGCGAGTGAGAGCCGCCTACAAGGCAGCTGCTCTATACCTCCCCTCAAGGGGAGGAGCCAGGGGCGGAGCCCACAAGGGCACCAACATGATACATTCCGTGTAGTACAGTGCAATGGTCCATAGGTGGAGACCTCATGGGCAACAGCGTGATACAATGTAATACAGTGCTGAATGGTTACTGCAATACGTTCACCACATTCACCCCCTGTGAAAAAAATTGAAGTCCGGCGGGGTGAAGGGTTCACAGGTTCAGTCTGTCCGGCGCCCTGATCGTGCGCTGCGATCGCCGGAGCTCTGGTTTCGCAGCGGGCATGGGTGTCAAAGTCATCGGTGCGGGCATGGATGGTGAACCCGTTGGTGCGGGCACAGGCGTGGACTCCGGGAGCATGTCTTCAGGAGCTTCATCCCTGTGGGTCAGCGAAGGGGGGAGGGAGTATAGGAGAGGGGATGTGGAGGCCAAGTTGGGTCCCGGAGGGAGACCGTATCCTGTTGGCCGTTGGGGTGTTCTACGTATGCATACTAGGGGTTGGTGTGAAGGAGCTGGACCCTCTCAACCAGGGGGTCGGACTTATGGCTCCTTACGTGTTTGCGGAGTAGGACGGCCCCTGTGTCTTCAGCCAGTACGGAAGCAAGACCCTGGAGGTGGATTCCCTCAGGAAAACAAACAGGCAGTCATTCGTGGCTGTGCAAAGGAGGGACCTAATGGAGTGGAGCACGTCAGGGAGGACCTCCTGCCATTGGGAAATTGGGAGATTCCTAGATCGTAGGTCCACGACAGCCTTCCATACCTCGCGTTCTCCCTCTCCACCTGTCCATTTCCCAGGGGGTTGTAACTGGTAGTCCTGCTCGAGCCGATGCCCTTACCGAGCAGGTACTGACGCAGTTTGTCGCTCATAAACGAGGAGTCTCGTTCACTGTGGACGTAAGTGGGGAAACCGAACAAGGTAAAGATACTATGTAGGGCCTTAATGACGGTGGCCCGGTCATGTCAGGGAAGGGGATTGAAAAGGGGAAAGCGGGAGAACTCGTCAACGACGTTGAGGAAATACGTGTTGCGGTTGGTAGAGGGGAGGGGCCCTTTGAAGTCGATACTGAGGCGCTCAAAGGGCCAGGATGCCTTCACCAGGTGGGCCTTATCCGGTCGATAAAAGTGCGGCTTACACTCCGCGTAGATTTAGCATTCCCTGGTCATGGCCCTGACCTCCTCGGTGAAGTAGGGCAGGTTGCGGGCCTTGATGTAGTGGAGAAGCCGGGTGACCCCCGGGTGGCCGAGGTCATTGTGGATGGCCCGGAGTCGGTCATCTTGCGCGTTGGCGCATGTGCCGCGGGACAAGGCATCTGGGGGCTCATTGAGCTTCCCAGGACGATACACTATTAGTGAACATGAAGGCTACCGATCGTTGGTCGGTGACGAGGCTAAACCTCCTACCAGCGAGGCAGTGCCTCCAGTGCCGCACAGCTTCCACAATGGCTTGGGCTTCTTTTTCGACTGAGGAGTGTCGAATTTCGGAGGGAAGAGGGTACTGGAGAAAAATGCGTCAGGCCTGCCCACCTGATTGAGGGTGGCGGCGAGGATGACCTCTGACGCGTCGCTCTCCACCTGGAAGGGGACGGACTCATCCACCACGTGCATCGCGGCTTTGGTAATATCTGCCTTGATGAAGCTGAAGGCCTGGTGGGCCTCAGCCACCAGTGGGAAGATAGTGGCTTTGATCAGTGGGTGGGCTTTGTCCACATAGTTGGGGACCCACTGTGCGTAATAGGAAAAGAACCCGAGGCACCTTTTCAGGGCCTTGGGTAAGTGGGGAAGAGGGAGTTGCAGAAGGGGGTGCACACGGTCGGGGTCGGGGCCTAGAACCCCGTTTTCCATGACAAAGCCGAGGGTGGCTAGTCTGGTTGAGCGGAAAACGCATTTCTGCTTGTTATAAGTGAGGTTGAGGGCTTGGGCGGTTTGGAGAAACTTCTAGAGGTTGACATCGTGGTCCTGCTGGTCGTGGCCGCAGATGGTGACCAGGTACGGGAATGTGGCCCCCAGCCCGTACTGGTCCACCATTCGGTCCATCGTTCTTTGGAAGACCGAGACCCCGTTGGTGATGCCGAAGGGGACCCGGAGGAAGTGGAAGAGGCGGCCGTCTGCCTCAAAGGACGTGTATTTGCAATCCTCTGGGCGGATTGGGAGCTGGTGGTATGCGGATTTCAGATCCACCGTGGAGAACACTCGGTAGTGTGTGATCTGGTTTACCATGTCTGCAATCCGGGGAAGGGGGTACGCATCAAGGTGCGTGTACCTGTTTATGGTTTGGCTGTAGTCTACAACCATCCGGTTCTTTTCCCCGGTCCTGACGACCACCATCTGTACCGTCTGCTCCTGGTGACTACTGGCTTACAGTCGGCGGTGAGGTTTGCGAAGAGTGGGGGAGGGGTGACCTTCAGGGTCGCGAGGCTACATACGGTGAGAGGGGTAGGGGTCCGCTGAATTTCAGGGTCAGGCTCCTGAGATTGCACTGGAAGTCCAGTCCCAACAGAAGAGGAGTGCAGAGATCAGGGAGTACATATAGCTTGAAGTTTGCGTATTCGATGCCCTGTATCGCGAGGTTCGCGACAGTGTACCCCTGGATCTGCACTGAATGCGATCCGGAAGCGAGGGAGATTGAGATGCGGGAAAAATTGGGAGAGGACAGCGCCTTACTGTGTCTGGGTGAATGAAGCTCTCCGTGCTCCCGGAGGCAAACAGGCAGGACGTTTCGTGTCCATTGACCCAAACGGTCATCATGGAGTTCCGGAGGTGTTTTGGGCGTGATTGCTCGAGGGTGACCGTGCCGAGTTGCGGGTAGCCGGTGTGGTCAGAGGTGGTGGGGTGGTGCCAAGATGGCTGCCCCCGTCGGTCGCACGTGTCGGGCAGCGAGGAAGATGGCGTCCAAGATGGCAGTCCCCATGAGTCGCACACAGCGGGCCACGTGGGAGACGGTGGCCAAGGTGGCGGCCCTGTGAGTCGCACGTGCTGTGCAGAGTTGAAGATGGCTGCCCCCACGGACAACATGAGGCAGATGACGTGTCCGGAGGGGGAAAAGCAGGCAGGCACGCAGCCACACTCCGGGGTCTGAGGGCCTGGGAGTCTGGCCTGTGATTTGGAGGACTTGGACCTGACCAGGCAAACTTTGGCAAAGTGTCCTTTCTTGCCACAGTCGCTGCAGTTCGTGTTCCGAGCCGGGCAGCGTTGCCTGGGGTGCTGGTGCTGGCAAGGTAGAAATAGCAGGGTAGCCCCCCGGGTTGGGCGGGTAGCCGCGCGGCACAGGCCTGGGGTTCTCTCTGGTCAGGGGTCCACGAGGGGGTCGCGTGATCAGACGGGAACGCGTTGAGGCTTTGGAACGCTAATCGAGAGGTGGCTAGTTTTACCCTCTCTTCTAGGTCGAGGGCGCCCTTCTTGAGCAGGCGCTGTCTGACGTAGTTGGACCTGACTCCAGCCACGTAGGCGTCCCGGACGGCAAGTTCCATATGTTGAGAGGCCGTGACGGGCCTGGTGGTTGCAGCTTCGCGCGAGGACTTTCAGGTGGCGTAGGTACTCCTCCAGCAATTCCCCGGGGCGGTGGCAGTGAATGGTGAGGAGGTGCCACGCGTACACTTTGTTCACCGGCCTCACGTATAGGCACTTCAGCATCGTGAGGGCGTCTGCGTATGTGGAGGCTTCCTCGAGTTGTCCAGAGATTTGATGGCTCACCCGGGCGTGGAGGAAGCTCAGCTTCTGTATGTCAGTGACGGTGGGCGAGGAGGAGGCGGCGAGGTAGGCCTCGAAACATCGGAGCCAGTGTGAAAAAATCCCTTTGGCCTCCGCGGCCTGTGGGTCGAGTTCCAGTCGGCCAGGTTTGAGGGCTACTTCCATAGCGATGTTGTAGTCGATTAAATTGATGCGACCGTCAATTCACGCGAGACAGATAGTTGAAGTGAACAGTGGCTTTAATCGACTAGAACAGTGCCTGCCTGCAACTGCTGTGCAAGTGTGAGCTGCCGACAGGGCAGCTGCTCTTTTTACCTCCCCTGAAGGGGGCGGAGCCCACAAGGGCACCAACATGATACATTCCGTGTAGTACAGTACAATGGTCTATAGGTGGAGCCCACATGGGCAACAGCGTGATACAATGTAATACAGTGCTGAATGGTTACTACAATACGTTCACCACATTGACTAAATTAATTAATTGAATTGAAATTGCACTAGCTGCCATGGGATTCAAACCCAGTGTCCCCCTAGGGCATTATTAGTCTTGGACTCTGGATTTAAAAATATTTTTTAAATTGGTTTTCACATTTTGTGTTACACATTTCAGTTGCTAGGTTAAGTTACAAGTTGCAAGCGGGCTTCAGTTTGGATCCCGATATGGAACAACCATAGATTTGCTCCGGGCAAGATAGACAGGGGGTTCCAAGGCTGGTATAGAGCAGGCATTAGAAGGATGGGAGACCTGTTTATAGATGGGACTTTCCCTAGCTTGAAGGCGCTGGAGGAGAAATTCGGCCTGCCCCCCGGGAAATGCTTTCAGATACCTCCAAATCCAGGACTTTCTCAAAAAATAGGTGGAGACATTTCCGCAGCTACTAGGATACAGGACAGGGTAGTGTCTGGCATCTGGGTAGGAGAGGGGAAGGTGTCGTACATATACCAGGAGCTGCAGGAGACGGAGGAAGCCTCAGTGGAGGAGCTGAAGGGCAAGTGGGAGGAGGAGCTCGGCAAGGTGCAAGATGAGGGCCTGTGGGCTGATGCCCTGGGAAGGGTGAATTCGTCCGGATCATGTGCCAGACCCAGTTTAATTCGGTTTAAGGTGGTGCACCGGGCTCACATGACGACAGCAAGAATGAACAGGTTCTTTGGGGTGGAGGACAGGTGCGTGAGATGTGCAGGGAGTCCGACATATGCCCATATGTTTTGGGCATGCCCGGCGCTTAAAGAATTCTGGCAGGGCTTTGCGAGGGCTCTTCGTCCAGGATTTTGGACACGCGGGTGAAGCCGAGTTCAACAATAGCGATCTTTGGGGTGTCGGAGGATCCGGGACTGCAGGAAGCAAAAGAGGCCAAAGTGTGGGCCTTTGCCTCCCTGGTAGCCTGGAGACGGATCTTGTTAATGTGGAGTGACACAAAACCCCTGAGCGTGTAGACCTGGGTAGTGACATGGCTGAGTTCCTCAGCCTGGAGCGAATAAAGTTTGCCTTGAGAGGGTCCATGCTGGGGTTCTCCAGGCGGTGGCAACCTTTCCTTGACTTTCTCGGGGAGCGGTAAAATGTCAGCAGCAGCAGCAACTGGGGGGAGGGGGGGCAGTGGGGGTTCAGGTGGGGGGAATTGTCTATTTAATGTATATTTGAGTTTTGTATAATTGATAACAGCCACTTAGTTTTGTTAAATATTTTTTGTTTATTTTTCTGTTATGTAAAAATTCCGGTTGAAAAAAGCTTTAATAAAAACAATTTTTAAAAAAAGTTACAAGTTGCAAAACAAAGCAAAAATAACCAAGGAAAAATTAAAATGACAAAAAAGATAAACCAAACAGAAACAAAGATGACTATATCTAGTTCCAGGTATTGGTTTCCCCTGCCTCTGTGGCCGTGGTCCCCATTTGGCCAATTTGGCCTATCTGCCTCAGCTGTACTCCCCAGTGTTGGCCTCAATGTTTATTAACCGGCGTGGTTATTTTGTTGTTTTCTGTTTGCCCTTGGGTTCATCCCCTGTGGCTCTGTCCGTTGTACCTCGCGATCTTTTTTGTGACCTATCGCCCCCTTTCTCCTCCCACCACCCCCTTCCATTCCCCCCCTTCCTTTTCCTTCATGTTCCATGACTCGTCTGTGCCTCCTACCAACCCACCCCCTCGCTTGATTGGTTGCCGGCTACGAACAGGTCTTGGAACAAGCTGGTGAATGGCTTACACATTCTGCGGAAGCCCCCTTCCAACCCTCGGATGGCAAAGTTTATCTTTTCCAACTGGAGGAATTGCAAAGATTGGACAGCCAATCTGTGGCCCTGTGGTGCTGCCGATCGCCAGCCTAGCAGGATTCTTCGATGGGCGATCAGGGAGGCAAAGGCTAGGGCGTCGGAACCCCCTCCCCATAAAGAATTCTGGCAGCTTGAGACCCCGAAGACGACCACTTTTGGGCATGGCTCCACCCTCACCACCACAACCTTGGATATCACCTCAAAGAAGGTCGTCTAGTCTGGGGCAAGCCCAGAACATGTGGGTGTGGCTGGCCGAGCCACCCTGGCATCGTTCGCATTTGTCTTCCACCTCCGGGATGAACTTGCTCATTCAGATTCTGGTTAGGTGCACTCTGTGCACCACCTTCAGCTGCATTAGACTCAGCCCTGTGCATGTGGAGGGGGAGTTCGCCCTGTGTAGTGCTTCATAGAAACATAGCCTGAGGAGCTGAAAACGAAGTGGGAGGGGGAATTGGGGGAACAGATCGAAGACGGGACATGGGCTGATGCCCTGGAGAGGGTTAATTCTTCCTCCTCGTGTGCGCGGCTTAGCCTCATCCAATTCAAGGTGCTGCACCGGGCCCACATGACTGGGAAGAGGATGAGTAGGTTCTTTGGGGGTGAGGACAGGTGTGTCAGGTGCTCGGGGAGTCCAGCGAACTATGCCCATATGTTCTGGGCATGCCCGGCACTGGAGGAGTTCTGGAAGGGGGTGGCGAGGACGGTGTCGAGGGTGGTGGGATCCAGGGTCAAGCCAGGATGGGGACTCGCGATTTTTGGGGTTGGGGTGGAGCCGGGAGTGCAGGAGGCGAAAGAGGCCGGTGTGCTGGCCTTTGCGTCCCTAGTAGCCCGGCGAAGGATCTTGCTACAATGGAAGGATGCGAGGCCCCCAAGCGTGGAGACCTGGATCAATGACATGGCGGGTTTCATTAAGCTAGAGAAGGTCAAATTCGCCCTGAGAGGGTCGGTACAAGGGTTCTTTAGGCGGTGGCAGCCTTTTCTCGACATTCTGGCTCAACGATAGGGTACGGGGACAGCAGCAGCAGCAACCCGGGGAGGGAAAAGGGGAGGGAAAAGGGGGGGGGCCGACAATGACTATGTTTGTTTATTTAATTTTAATATTTTTTAAGTTCTTTTGTTGTTCATTAGGGTTGGGGGGGTGGGGGGATGTGATACATGCGCCGATACGGTCTGGGGGTGTCACAGTTATTATGGGTTATTTTGTTGCATTTCATTGTTTGTCGTTATGTTTTATATTTTCTGTAAAAAATTCCAATAAAAATTATTTTTAAAAAAATAGAAACATAGCCTGCTCCACCATTCATTATGATCTGCAGGTGCCTTTTGACTTCCTCCACGAGAATCATCAGGATCAATTTGTGGATCTGTATCCAATCTTGGGCTATTTTGATTCCCAGTGAGCGGAATTTGGTTTTTGCTTGTTTGAACTAGTTCCTCCAGCTCTGTCCCTCTCACCGGGAAGATTTCACTCTTGCTCAGGTTGAGTTTGTAGTCCAAGAGCTCCAAATTCCTGTAGCTTCATGACCTCTTCCATGCTGGCCTAGGGATTTGTGATGTAGAGGAGCAAATAATCTGCATAGAATGAAACTCTACATCCTCTGTCCCGGCTCTGGACACCTCTCCAGTCTTTCACTGTTCTGAGGGCGATCACGAGTGGGTCGATTGCCAGAGCGAACAGCAGCCGACAGGGGACATCCCTGCCTCGTGCCTCCAGGCAGTTGGAAGTATTTAGAGCTGATGGTGTTTGTCCATACGCTCGCCATGCGAGGGTTGTACAGTAGTTTCACCCAAGCAGTGAACCCTGTCCCAAGTCCTAACAGCTCCGATGTGGTACTTCCACTCGACTCTGTCGAAGGCCTTCTCTGCGTCCAGGGAGATGATCACTTCTGGTGTTCTCTCCCCGGGTGGGGCGATGATCAAATTCAGAAAGTGCCTGATGTTCAATGTTAGCTGCCTGCCCTTGACAAAGCCCGACTGGCCCTCTGTGACTACCTCTGGTATGCAGTTCTCCAGCCGCTTAGCCAGAGTTTCTGGCAGGATTTTTGCATTGACCTGCATTTACCAGTTGGACCTGCACTTTGTCGGGTCTTTGTCTTTGTTGTTCCTAACCTGCCCTATTTCCCTTGTGGCTGCTGTTTCTGTAGCTGGCGAGCCAGCAGGCAGCTGGTTTTGTCTCCATGCTCATAAAAGGTCCCCCATATCTGGTGGAGTTGGTGTACTGCTTTCCTCGTGGAGAGCAGGTCAAAGTCTATTTGTAGCTTCTTCCTCTCCGCCAGTAGCTCTACGGTTAGGGCCGCAGAGTACCGCCAGTCCACCTCCAGTATGGAATCGCCCAGTTGTTGCCTAGCCGCCCTCTCCTTCCTGTCTCTGGCATTTTGTACGACATAATTTCTCCCCTGATCATTGCCTTCAGCACCTTCCAGAACGTGAAGGGTGTTGGTAACGTAGCCGTCCATGGCCTGTGACATTCTTTCGCAGAATGCCTCATTGGCTAGGAGAGCTGGATCTGGCTTCCATGGGGGTGGGTGGGGGAGGGGGGGGGGGGGGGGCGTGGACCCTGTCTGTCTCCAACCTCCACGTAGTGTGGAGCATGGTTGGAGATTACGATTGCGGAGTACTCCACATCTACTAGCCCTGGAAGGACCGCTTTTCCCACGACAAAGAAGTCGCTGCTGGTGTAGACCCTGTGAATCTGGGAGAACAAGAACTCCTCCTCCCCTGGGTGTGTGAACCTCCATGGGTCCACTGCCCCCATCTGTTCCATGAACACTCCTAGTTCCTTTGCCATGTTTGATTTTTTCCCCCCCAATTTGGGGATTGATCCGTTTGTACGAGGGTTCTGTACGCAGTTAAAGTCCCCCCACCCACGATGAGTCGGTGTGTGTCTATGTCGGGATTTCTGCCATGGTCGTTTTTTACAAATTCCGCGCCATCCCAGTTGGGAGCGTACACGTTTACAAAGACGACTGATGCCCCTTCCAGGAGACTACTAACTATGATGTACTGTCCCCCTCAGTCCATAACTGTCCTCGACCTGTAAATGCTGTCCTCTTACTGAGCAGTATGACCCTTCCCCCCTCTTATCCCTCGCCCTGTAGCACGAATGATACGTCTGTCCCACCCAGCCCTTTCTTACCCGCAGTCGGTCCGTCTCCCTCAGGTGTGTCTCTTGGTGCAAGACTATGTCAGCTCTCATATTTTTCAGATGAACGAATTCTCCGGATCTTTTCCCTGGGCCGTTAAGTCCTCTGACGTTCCAGGTGACTATTCTGATGGGGGTTTCTGTTCCCCCCCCCCCCCCCCCCCGTCTCCTGCGGGATCAACCACACTTACCTTGTGAATGCGCCCTTGCATTCCGGGGTTTCCCTTTGTTAGGGGGCAATTCAAAATGGTTATGGTTACCGTACTCACCGTGAGGCAAGGCTCCTACACTCCAGGGTTTCCCTTTGTCCATTGTCCACCCAAGCTAGCCGTCATCCAGTTGCATGCCATGTGGCTGCACCCCTGCACTCTGGGGTTTCCCTTTGTTTGGGGACCCACCAAAGTGACTGTTTGCGGTGCCTTTATGTTCCTTTGCTGCCATGTACGATCTGTCGTAGCCAGCCTAGCGTTCCCCCCCCCAGCCTTTCCCACCCTGTTTACCCACCCTATTCTCCCCCCATCTTTAATGTTTTCCCCATTTCCAGGCACCCTCCACCCGACGAGAGATGTGCCGCGCCCCTCCCCCTTGCTCATTATTCCTAGTGCCAGCTTACCCGCTGAAGTGGTGCCACCCCCCCGGGTAAATCTATACCGTGCCCCGACTGCTGCATATCTGTTCCCCCTTCCTCCTCCTCATCCCCTCCTGCACCCTGCTGCTCTCGCCTGCTCCTTTCTGAGACTTAACTCCGGAATTCAAAATGGGACAGTACAGTCCCATGCAAATAGTTTCTCAGTGTCTCGAAATGCTGGGGTATCTGGTGCAATGCCCATGTCCTTTGTTGTTGCCCCAGCCCATGTTTGTGGATGAACTCATCCGCGTCCGTCAGTGTGATGAAATAATATTCCCTGCCCTGGAAGGTCACTCAGAGCTTGGCTGGTAACAGCATTCCAAATTGCACACTGTTTTTACAAAGGGCCACCTTGTCTTTGTTAAATTTTGCCCAGCGTTTGGCCAAGTCTGCCCCAGTGTCCTGATACACCTGGATCGAGTGACCCTCCAAAGGCAAGGCCTTGTGTGTCCAATTTAGGATCCTTTCCCAGTTTTGGTACCGGTACAGCTCCACGATGATGGCCTGCGGCTGTTCCCTGGCCTTGGGCTTTGGCTGGTGTGACCTGTGGGCTCTGTCTACTTGTGGAGGCTTGGGGAAGCTTTCCCTTCCCACCAGTTTGCCTAGCATCAGGGCCACTACATAGGGTTCATGCCCTCAGTTCCCTCTGGTGGGCCCACAATGCGGAGGTTCTGGTGGTGCAACTGATGATTTTGATCCTCGACTTTCGCTTTTAATGTCCGACCTTGCCATTTCCGTCCCAATATTGTGATCTGGTCGCACTGGTCGGTCGAGGCCTTCCCCAGCTCCCTGATCGTCACTTCCGGAGTCTCCAGCCACCTTTCTGCTTTTTCCATTGCCGCCTGCAGGGTGACCAGCGCCACTTTGACCATTGCCACCATCTCCATCTTGATGGCCTCCTTTAGCTCCTTGCGTTCCTGCGTTAGGAACTCCCTGCATTTGTCCATTGTGTGTGGCGGGGGGGGGGGGGGGGGGGGGGGGGAGACCACTCCTCGGCCCTTCTCTCCAGGCTTTTGCTGCCTTTCCCGTCTTATCGGCCTTGACGTTGCTGCCGCTCGGCATGTCTTGTCCTGATGGTGTTGGAGGACGGGTTTAGTGGGCTATTTTAGGGTTGAAGCGCCTAAATACAAGGTTCCAGGAGGAAGGCCACCTCTTGTGCATCCACTCAGCACATCTCCGTCACAGGAAGTTAGACCGTCCCTTTCTGACCTAATACATTTTCATGAGGGCACGGTATGGAACGGGCCCCAGAACAGGCCTGATTCTATTAAGGAAGCAATCAAAGTTGTGGGATTAATGCAAGCCCATCTCCTGTAAATGCTTTAATTTTCAGGAAGCAGCCAGACTTCAGTATTTGTCGGGTTTTACACTAGCTTCATGGCGGTGTGAATCATGGGAGGGAGGCAGAAAGAATTTAGGAGTAAAATGGTTTTGCCTGTGTTACAGTTCATCACGAAATGCTGTCGCTTGATTTGTATTTCTGTTCATTAAGGTGAGTCACGACAGTGCTGTGATTGGAAGATGTAACCACCCATGAAACAATAGCCCAGATTTTCCCCATGATGGAGAGGCTTTCTGTTGTGGTGAAAATAGTGGAACAGACTGAAAATCGTAAATCCTGACTCCAAATACGACACTTCCCATTTTTGCGGGGTCGGGTTGCAGTAGTCGCAGGCGTGTTGTGCAAAGGCAGCTGTCCATTTAAATGGTCCACTGCATCCACTCTGGTGAATTTTGGTAGTTGAGGACTGTGGAACATGAAATGTGCAAAGTGGTCCTGGTAAGAGCAGGTCTGAACTTTGTGCATTTCTTTACATAGCCAGGGGACCCCTTTGGAGAGATAGGAATCCCAGTAGAATTTGCTTAAAAACATTATTCATAGCCCCAGAAGTATCAGCAAACAAATTCCAACAGTCTTTCCCTTCACACAAGCAGAAGGAACGCGAGGCCCCTGGTTTGCTTTGTGCCTACTCATTTGTGTGCCCAGATGCCAGGAGGAACATAAAAGGTGGACATGGGACCTCGCACATCGAGGCCATAGAAGTCAGTCACTGCGGGTAGCCGGAGGCCAAAGGGAGGACAAAAGTCCGAGAGGAAGCGGCTGCTGCTCATGCACCAGGAAGAAAGAGGAGGAGAGGCAGGATGGTAGCACAGTGGTTAGCACAGTTGCTTCACAGCTCCATGGTCCCAGGTTCGATTCCCAGCTTGGGTCATTGTCTGTGCGGAGTCTGCACATTCTCCCCGTGTCTGCATGGGTTTCTTCCGGGTGCTGTGGTTTCCTCTCATAGTCCAAATGTGCAGGTTAGGTGGATTGGCCATGATAAACTGCCCTTAGTGTCCAAAGAGGGTGGGTGGGGTTACTGGATTATGGGGATAGGTTGGAAGTGTAGCCTTAAATGGAGTGCACTTTCCAAGGGCCGGTGCAGACCCGATGGACCAAATGGCCTCTTTCTGCACTGTAAATTCTATAGTTCTAAAAAATTCTATGACAACCCTGTGAGGTTGGACAGACCTAGGATATCCTATCTCCATGTGACAGAGAGCCAGTAGCAAAGGTTACTGAGGTAAGCCATGTGATGGTGACAGACTTATGTTGCATGGTCCAGCAACAGCCTGAGCCACAATCCACTGATCCTCATGCCCTGCCAGTGGCTGTGAAGGTAACCATCACTCTCAGCTTCTTTGCCTCAGAACTTTTCCAGGGATCATCTGGTGACCTGTCTGGTATATCCCAATCAGCAGCACCCATCTGCGGAGGTACAGGTAAAGTCGTCGTAGTCCCAGACCGTCGTAGACCTTTGGCTGCTTTCGCCTTTGAGGGGGAGAGCTGACTAATGGTGGTTTAACCTGAGGATCACCACACCTCAGGCGAGGTACAAGGTTGAGAAAGTGGGCCTTCATGAATAACCTCAGCCAGTACGGGAATTGAACCCGTGTTGTTGGCCTCTCTCTGCATCACAAACCAGTTGTCCAGCCAGGAACTTCATCCATGGACTTGCTTCTCAAATGGGCTTTTTTGAAGGTCCACTTTGTACCTGTGCTTGAGTCACTCAATCCATGTTGGGCCTGCCTCTGACCACTTACTAGTTCCAGCGTCGCCTGCCCTAATTCCTATTGTAATCCATCCACCACCACTCACCACAAAACCGGACCAAAAAAAAAATAAAAAGTCCGGCAGCCATTTTAAAGACTTCCGGTGGCGGTGATGTGCTGAGCAGTAACACATTCGGTGGCTCTCCTCCAGAACACTACCAAACAGACACTTAATTGTCGAATTTAAACCAAAAATGTGGACTCATTTCACAGTCAATAAGAAAGGGAGAGAAGAGAAAGAACAACATTATGCCAGAAAACGGGAGCCCCCCGGCCTGGAGATGGATGGAAGACATTCCTGACCAAGGGACTGTTGGCAAAGAGAGAGGCAATAAAGGTGGAGGTCCAGGTGGCTGTGACGGAGGTGTTGGTTGCCATGCAGACGGCGATCAACGGTCTGGGGAATAAGCTGGAAGCTCAAGGGAAGACGATCCAGGAGTTTGAGAAGGCATCAACGGATCAGAGCTACAGGATTGTTGCTCTGGAGGATGAAATTAAAAGGTAGGTGATAACCCAGGGGAGCCTAAAGGGGAAGGTCAAGGACCAGGAGAACCAGTCCCAGCGTCAGAATATACAGCCTGTGGGCCTGCCTGAAGGGATTGAGGGCCGGGACCCGATGGACTATGTGGCCCAGATGTTGGGCAACCTGGTCAGGAGGGACAGCTTTCCCAAACCACCGGAGATCGACAGGGCACACAGATCACTCCAACCAAAGCCCAGGACGGAGGAACAACCAAGGGCAATAATTGCAAAATTACATCGTTATCAGGATCGTGAGAGGCTCCTGCAATGGGCAGACTGGCTGGCAGACCTGTCAGAATTTACCCACCTAGAGAAGATCAAATACAGCATCTGAGGGTTGGACGAGGGCTTCCACAAAGCATGGAGACTATTCATCTGCCTGTTCCAATACCTGTTCGAAGCCAATAGTGATTAGGAAGGAAGGAGGGAGGCGGGGACCAATGAGGGCAGACAAGATCGCACAGTGTGCAGAGAGGAACAAGGGACGGGGGGGGGGGGGGGGGGAGGTAAGGAAGAAACCCAGGGAAGTATCAGGAAAGGACATGGGAAAAGAGGTAGGGGGGAGTGGGCAGAGAGCCCCACCCCAGCAAAACCACAGGATCCCTGACCCTGCCTGGAAACCGGCACCGGAGAATACGGCAGCCGACTTCGGAGCAGGATTCAAGCCGCCCACCGGGATTCTCCGACCCGGCGGGCAGTCGGAAAATCCTGCCCTATATGTTTTATATCTCGAATAGTTACATTGTTCAATTGGAAAACACCAGTAAAAATACTTCAAAGAAATATAAATGTGGGTAAAGTCTTCAGATGAATTTTAAAAAGTTAATGAAATGAATGAAATGGCAGTGTACGTTGTACAGTACCGCAAGTGTAGCCAAATGTGATACTGTTTAATTGTTGGAAATTTTTTCCATTGTTTATATAGCATCATAGAATCATAGAATTTACAGTGCAGAATGAGACCATTCGGCCCGTCGAGTCTGCACCAGCACCTGGAAAGAGCACCCCACCCTAACCCCACAACCCAGCAACCCAACCTAATCTTTTTAGACACTAAGGGCAATTTATCATGGCCAATCCACGTAATCTGCACATCGCAGACACGGGGAGAAGGTGCAAACTCCGTACAGACAGTGACCCAAGCAGGGAATTAAACCTGGGACCCTGAAGCTGTGAAGCAACTATGCTAACTACTGTGCTGCCCACATATGTATTCAGTCTGGACAGCTGTTGACATAGCAGTTCTGAAGTCAGTTTGCTAACTTGGGGCAAGTTATGGACTCTTGGCTACAGTCCACCTGAATAATAATTTTACAAATGCTTGGCTCTATTTATACAGTTGGACCTGCCACTGGACGGGATAGGCCTAACCCTAGGCAAGTAAGGTTATGGTTTCTTGAACATTCTAATTCCTTCCACGTTGGTGACGAAGGCGGGATGGCTACAGCCAATTTAGCCCTACCTACCAATTCTTGCCTCCAAAATGAAAATCCAGCCTGAAGACCTAGACAGCTGAATGTCATTGCAAAAGAGCAGGAGGGCAGAAGTGGACAGTTGTAGAGCTGAAGGAGATTGCAGAATTAGGAAGGAGTGAGGCAATGGAGGGATATGAAACACAGGGATAATTATTTGAAAATTGAGGCATTGCCAATGTGGATCAGCAAGCACATGGGTGAATGGTGCGCAGGTCTTGGTGTGAATTAGAATATGGGCTGCAGGGATTTGGCTGGGCTCAAGTTTACAGAAGGTTCAAGGAATGTTCCTTTGATGTCTTCCGTAAAAGGAAAACAGCAACTTAAAGGGTATAAATTTACAAATATTATGTTCAATAGTATGGCACTGCAAGTTACATTGTCAAATGTGTAGACTAATTGTGGCACTCAAGAGAAGATGTCTACCTGACTTACGACACTGCATGATCTTGTCATATAAAGTATCTGCAACATCAATCAGGTACTTTGTCTCCTGTATGACCTGTGAATAAAATACAAATGATGAAAACACAAATGGGAATCAGTGCACTGCATTACTTAGAGCACCATGTTGTTGCTCAATGTAATCATATCCAGACAAAGTATTTACAACTTAAATATTGTCCCTCAATGTGAAATAGAAACTTACTATCACCCAAGCTTAATAGTTATAGCACTTTTCATAGTGAAGGGGGGTTCAGTGATGATAGCTCTTAAAACTGAATCGTTAGCATGCCACTAGAGTAGTTTTACATAAGTTGTTTTATTAAGGATTGAGATGAATTATAGGACTGAGTAATCATTATTAACCATTAAACATGTATTTTTAGGACATAGCAGTAATAAATAATCAAATGGGATTTAGGATAGCTAACTTGACCAAAAGGACATTAATTCTGACATCCTGTCTTTGTGAAACAATCCAGGGTGCTGGTTCTGTTGTTCTGTTTCTCACAGTCAGCACAGGCTGATGAGATTGTACATAGCTGTCAGGATGAGGATTAATCATGGGTTGCTTGCAATTCTATTGGGTGAAGTTTAAACATTGCATGCAATTCTATTGGATAAGTTGAAACGTAGCAGCTTCAGGGATTGGATCACGTCCAACTGGGGTGGGCTATTGATTTTTGAACATTGTATAATACTGTGTTCTGGTCTTTGTTCGGTAGAACACATCTTGGCAGATATCCAGTCTGTTCTCCGTGTACACATAACAAGCTTGATTAAATAGCCATCTTGTCCAGGTTGTCGTTGTGTTTGTTCCTCTCTGTACTGAGTTGAGCCACAGGGAATAACCCTACATGGAAGCTGACTCAATACACAGGTCTTGAAACCGCTCCTACATCATTTGGCGCACTGCGAGCATGGGCGTCTGGCAGAATGATCCACCTCCTAAATACGGGTGAGTACATTTTAATTTACCACCCAGTAGATAGAGGAGTTACGGATCAGGCAGTCGGATCCATAAGTTGTGTGGTCCGAACAAGGGCTAAAAGTTGCGAGTAGGTAGCAGTGGACACACGCAATACTGAAAACGCGCTAATGTTGGATGGGCAAAGACGGACTTTCGTGCCACATCAATGAGCAAAGCAGGATAAGCCGCTGCGCGTTAAAAGGATTGGAAAGGGTAGGGCCCCACGACGATTCGATGGAGGCCAAAACAGGGGCTCAGAGTAAGTGACCAGTCAGACAAAGCTGGTGTCATTATTCGGATGTATAACAAGATTTGAAACCCCACTGTTTAGGGCAGCTGTGGAGAAAAGGGGAGTAGGGAACAAAAAAACGACAAAGGAACATGAATTGGAGCACAAAGTTAACTGTTTTAGCATTCTATCGATTGGTTTTTAAATTGCCCCGAAACATGTGTGTAAATTACTTGATACAAAATTAAATTGTGGATGTATGGACATTCACTAACACCAGTTAAAAGTAGAAATTCTAAGCATCACCCCTGTGAGGGAACAAAGGTTTGGTCGCTCATAATGTGTTTGAGTGAAATGCCTTTGAGATTTAAATTTACTAAAGGACAGGTGATGCCAATGGAATCAGGTGTTGAGGATTGGATTAAATGGAAAAAGGAAAGATAAATGAATCAAACAAACAGTTTAAGTTTTACAATGAAAAAGGGTAGTGAACCTTGTTCATTAGTTTAACCAAAAGAGTGTCAGCTTGCGGTCAGCAAGAACAAAGGGCTGCTGTGAACTTTACGAACAGCAGTATCGTGTTTTGTTTGTTTGGAGGAGATTCGTAGAGTAATGTTATTATTAAGATTTATCTTTCTGAGGAATTAACCTTGAGTCTTTTACAATTGCAGATGCCGGAAGTGTAGGGAAGAATCGGCAGACAGAGAAATTTATCAATCATGTTGATTATTTTAGTTTCAAAACACTTGCTGCCTGAAGTTGCGTTTTCTTTTTTTTGATGTTTAATCATTTAAGTGCTTCAATTCCAAACAGTTGACAAAAACCTGCAGTCATGTTTCTGGTCAGAGGCATGATTCCAGGATAGTTTGGAACAACATGTGGGAATTTTAATCCGGATATAAATTCACACTTGTAAGAATTAGACCATTTTAATCTAATAGGATTGGTTGGAGTTTGAGATATCTAAATTGATTATGGCTGGTCCTGTATTGGATTGATTTTGTGTTAAAACTTTGGGTCAGGTTGAAAAATAATTATTCCTGACACAATTGATACCAGTAGGAAGAAAGGAAACAAATTTTGAGGGAACAAAAATAGGTGTAGATTAGGGATTGATAACAATCTCTCCTCGTGTTTCTGGTTAAGTCAAACAAAGGAAGGTGGTGACGTAATGACGTCCAATTGAAGGGTTTTACCCCGCCTCTCTTTATACGCAGATAATTACCCTTGCTTGTTAACAGCTGAAGATTTTTTTTACAGGCATTAAGAATTTTAACTTTGAATTGTCAGCTGAAGATGTTTTCATTTTACAGGGGTTAAGAATTTTAACTTTGAATTGTCAGCTGGAGAGGTTTTCTTTTAACAGGCATTGCGAATTTTAATATTGACTTGTCCGAATGGATCTTTAGTGTTTTACTTTCTAGGTAGCTGCCAGTGGAACAAGATTTGCAGTAGCTTCGAGGATTTGAGAATTTCTAAGCGACTTTCAGTAGTGCAGCAATAGCCGGCATGATTTAAAATCCCATGGAGGGGTAAGCAACCCTTGTGAAACCCCTACAAGATTTAGCCGGGGGGGGGGGGGGGGGGGGGGGGGACCGGGGGGGTCTCTTTCCTCTCCCCTTTCTTGATCTCTTGACACATCTACATTGATCCCCAGTCAGTTTGCTCAATGTATCTCAACTGAACACTCAA
Source organism: Scyliorhinus canicula (assembly GCF_902713615.1). Taxonomy (NCBI): domain Eukaryota; kingdom Metazoa; phylum Chordata; class Chondrichthyes; order Carcharhiniformes; family Scyliorhinidae; genus Scyliorhinus; species Scyliorhinus canicula. The sequence continues at coordinate 173,325,084 of NC_052147.1, forward strand.
AGCATCTGTGCATATTTTCAACAAAATGCTTATAATAATGGGTGCACACAGAAAACTTTTGAATTATTTTAACCTCCCCACTTTCAATGCAATGTATGGTTAAAATCAACTCTGTAAATATTTGGTGTTTGTTGAAACATTGTTGTGATTTGACAGAATTGGAACATGTCCTGAAATCAAAAGCCAGCCACACCAGATGCATTAGAATATCTCAAAAAGGTTCCCGGAAGTGATCTTAAGCAGGGTCTTATGACAGGTAGCTGCACAGGTAGTTTATTGCTGAAAATCACAAATATGCCACATAGAACATAGAACACTACAGCGCAGTACGGGCCCTTCGGCCCTCGATGTTGCGCCGACCCGTGAAACCATCTGAAGCCTATCTGACCTAGACTATTCCATTTTCATCCATATGTCTATCCAGTGATCACTTAAATGCCCTTAAAGTTGGCGAGTCTACTACTGTTGCAGGCAGGGTGTTCCACACCCCTACTACTCTCTGAGTAAAGAAACTGCCTCTGACATCTGTCCTATATCTATCACCCCTCAATTTAAAGCTATGTCCCCTCGTGTTGGTCATCACCATCCGAGGAAAAAGACTCACTGTCCACCCTATCTAACCCTCTGACTATCTTATATGTCTCTATTAAGTCACCTCTCAGCCTTCTCCTCTCTAACGAAAACAACCTCAAGTCCCTGAGCCTTTCCTCGTAAGACCTTCCCTCCATACCAGGCAACATCCTAGTAAATCTCCTCTGAACCCTTTCCAAAGCTTCCACATCCTTCCTATAATGCGGTGACCAGAACTGCACGCAGTACTCCAGGTGCGGCCGCACCAGAGTTATGTACAGCTGCAGCATGACCTTGTGGCTCCGAAACTCAATCCCCCTGCTGATAAAGGCTAGCACACCATATGCCTTCTTAACAGCCCTATTAACCTGGGTGGCAACTTTCAGGGATTTATGTACCTGGATGCCGAGATCTCTCTGTTCATCTACACTACCAAGAATCTTGCCATTAGCCCAGTACTCTGCATTCCTGTTACTCCTTCCAAAGTGAACCACCTCACACGTTTCCGCATTAAACTCCATCTGCCACCTCTCAGCCCAGTTCTGCAGCTTATCTATGTCCCTCTGTATCCTATAACATCCTTCAGCACTATCCACAACTCCACCGACCTTGGTGTCATCTGCAAATTTACTAACCCATCCTTCTACACCCTCTTCCAGGTCATTTATAAAAATGATAAACAGCAGTGGCCCCAAAACAGATCCTTGCGGTACACCACTAGTAAATGAACTCCAGGATGAACATTTGCCATCAACCACCACCCTCGGTCTTCTTTCAGCTAGCCATGACAAAATGTGTTTAAAAGTATTTTGTTAAGGCCTTATAACATACTTAGTGAGCAACTGGCCCATATTCTTTTCATATATTAATCAAGATATAAGCTCAATAATGAACTATTTGTTCAATTTCAGAAAATGTCATTCATATCCACAGTACTGGGACAGCACATGGGCTGCTTAAAATCCTTTGGAATATTGCTGACCTAACTAAATTCAGTGAAAATAAAGGCAAGCTCTCAGAATTCCAAGTCTATTCAATGTCTGAATAAAAACATGCATAATTATTTGTAAAAAGATAATTAATCCTTTTCATCCTCGGCGAAATAAAAAATCCCTTGAAAGTCCTTAATCTGAGTAAAATAATTACGCTGCCCTGGTTTGACACAGTTGACATTCAAGCAAATAAATAAGTAATATGCCCACTATGGGATGCAGAATAAAAACTCATAATAAATATTTGCTGCTGATGTACTTGTTGACACCCAGAGGAAACCCACACAGACACAGGGAGAACGTACAAACTCCAGACAGACAGCGTGATTTAATGGAAAGATTTCGAAGTGTGATTTTGGGCGTGTTTGGCATGGGGGGGGGGTTTCTCGACAGCTGCATTGGTAAGATTGCGGCCCGTATTTAATGACACTTACTGGTGGAAATGATCCCCCATGACCGCCTTGCCATTACTGGCAGTCTCACCGCCTGATTCGCCAGACTCGTGATTCAGCATCTCGCCGCTAACAAGAGGAAGCTTCTTTTAAACGCTCCCTCGCCAATCACCCCTTGTCAACACCCAAGCATGGTAGCGCGCAGGCCTGCTCCTTTCTTTGGGGATGCTGACCTGGCCAGGCTTCTCAATGCCATAGATGCATTATGGGACATCCTGTTCACCCCAAGGGACCAGCAGTAGAGTCACCAATACCGCCTAGGAGGCAGTGGCAATGGTTGTCAGTGCAGGCAGCATGACCAGGAGGACCGCCATACAATGTCAGAAGAACAACGACCTCTACCGAGCTCCAAGGGTAAGTTACCATCTCTCCGCTGGCATCAGTTTCGCCTGTGCCCCACAAATTCCCACAACCCCACCCCCACAAATCACTGGCTGACACCTCGCACACACCCCCTCCCTCCACAGGCGACCCTGACCTATACAAGAAATCCAGGTACGACCTCCGCAAAGCCATCCGAGATGACAAGAGAGAATATCAGACCAAGCTAGAGTCACATACTAGCATTACAGACTCTCGGTGGTTGTGGCAAGGCCTAATCAACATAACGGGCTACAAAGCGAAGCCAAACAGTATCTCCAGCAGCAGCGCACACCTCCCCGATGAATTCAATGCATTCTATGCTCGGTTCGAGCAAGAAATCAACAATCCGCTGTTGAGTGCCCCAGCAGCCCATAAGACACCCATACCCACCGTCACAGCTTCCGAAGTCCGATCGGCCTTCTTGAAAATGAACCTTCGGAAGGCAACGGGTCCGGACGGGATTCCTGGTCGTGCACTCAGAGCCTGCATGGACCAACTGGCAGAGGTGTTCGCGGATATCTTTAACCTGTCCCCACTCCACTCCGAGGTCCGCACCTGCTTCAAGAAGACCACCATCATACTGGTGCCTAAGAAGAACCATCGTACTGGTGCCTATGAAGTGCTTCGAGAGGTTGGTCATGAAGCGCAGCACCTCCATACTCCCAGAATGCCTTGATCCACTGCACTTCGCATACCGCTGCAACCGGTCCACAGCAGGCGCTATCTCCCTGACTTTTCTTGGATTTTATGGGATAAATCGGTGAAGTGTGCAACAGTAAGGAGGATTCCCTCTCCGGTGTATGGAGAATTGGATCAGAAGTAGCCATGTGAAATGACTCAGTCCTGGTAGTGAGAAGCAAGCGGAGCTGGTGTCACGGGACAACATGGCGGAGGGCAAGGGCTGAGGAGAGGCGGCTCAGTGGTCGACGGAGCAGCTGGTGAAGTTCTTTGAGGATTGCTTCGCCAAGCTGAAAAAGGATACATTGGACCTGATCAAGGTTTCGACTGATCAAGTAGTCTTGAATCAGGAGACCCAGGGGAAAACGATACAGGAGATCGAACAAAAGTTATCCGACCAGGAGGACTATATAACCGTGCTGGAGAACAAGGTGGAGGTGTTGGACGACCGCCAGAAGAGGATGCAGGAGAAGCTGGAGGACCTGGAGAATAAGTCCAGGATGCAGTACCTCAGAATTGTTGGCCTCCCTGAAGGCAGTGAGGGATCGGATGAGAGGGCATATGTGTCGGACATGCTGGAGAAGTTGATGGGGGCTGGGGCGTTTCCTCGGCCCCTGGAGGTTGATAGAACACACAGAGCCCTCGCTAGGAAGCCCAGGGCGAATGACCTGTCGAGGGCCATGGTGGTACGTTTTCACAGTTTTACAGATAAGGAACACGTCTTGCGGTGGGCCAAGAAAGAATGGAGCAGCAAGTGGGAGAGCTGTGAGTTGCGTATTTATCAGGACCTGGGAGCGGAGTTGGCCAACAGACGGGCTGGGTTAAATCGGACAAAGGCGACCCTCTTCAAGGGGGTGAAGTTCGGGATGATGTACCCAGCACGGCTGTGGATTACACACGAGGAACGGGACATTTATTTTGAGACGCCGGATGATGTAGGGACATTCATTAAAGAAAAGAAGCTGGAGACGACTTAAAGGAAACTTAAGCTGTGGAGAAGTTTTGTAGCGGTGATTCGTAATACTGTACTGTTTTTAAAAAAGGGTTTGATGTCGTTCTAGGTGAAATAATGGGCTGTGGTGATGGTTGGAGGGTGCTTTGTCTTGCAGGGATTTGATGCAGGAGGGAAGGGGTCTTGAAGTTCGAGATATTCTTCGGGAGACTGGGTTTTGCTTCAAGTGATTGTCTCTTCACTGGTTTATGTTAATTTCTTCTTTTTTTTGCTGCTGTTTACTTACTGGGGAATGTGATGCTGTTCAAAGGTTTATTCATGTGGGGGGAGAGGTTCGAACAATAGGGAGACAGACTGTTTGGCGCCAGGGGTGGGGGTCAGCATGGATCAGCTGACTCTCGGAAGCGCAGTGGGGGGTGAGCAGGTGTTAAGCTGGTACTTGACCTGGGGGATGATGTTTCTGGTGCTGTTGTGGGGGGGGAACTGCTTTGCTGACAGGGGAGGAACTATTATCGGGGAATAAATGGGAGGTTGGGAACGGTTACTGCTCATGGGGGTACTTGAGGAAGTGGGGGGCGTGGGCTTCGGGCTGGCCTAAAAAGGGTGATGTCTAGTCGGCGGGAGGAGGGGGGTTGGAAGCCCCCCATCCAGGCTGATTACGTGGAACGTGAAAGGACTGAATAGGGCAGTCAAGAGGGCTCGCGTCTTCGTGCATCTAAGGGAGCTGAAGGCAGACGTGGCAATGCTACAAGAGACACATCTAAAGGTCATAGATCAGACCAGATTGAGGAAGGGATGGGTTAGCCAGGTGTTCCACTCAGGGCTTGACTCAAAGACTAGGGGGGTAGCAATTTTGATTAGTAAGCGAGTGGCATTTGAGGCTGGGGGAATCATGTCAGATAAGGGGGGTAGGTACATAATGGTGAGTGGAAGGTTGGAGGGTGTACAAGTGGTGCTCGTGAACATATATGCTCCGAACTGGGACGACGTGGAATTCATGAGACGTGTGCTGGGTAATATCCCAGACTTAGAGTCACAAAACCTGATCGGGGGTGGGGACTTTAACACAGTCATTGATCCGGAATTGGACCGGTCAATATCCAGCTCACGGATGAGGCCGGCTGTGGCAAAGGAATTGAAGGGCCTTATGGTACAGATGGAGGGGGGCGGGTATAGGTCCATAGAGGTTTACATGGCCGAGGACAAAGGAGTTGTTTTTTTTTTCTCACGTCCATAAGGTTTACTCTCGCATTGACTTTTTTGTTCTGAGCAGGGCGCTAATACCAAGGGTGGCGGGGACGGAATACTCGGCAATTGCAGTGTCGGATCATGGCCGGCACTGGGTGGATTTGCGGGTTAGTGAGGAGAGAGGGTAACGTCCGATATGGAGACTAGATGTGGGGATGCTAGTGGATGAAGCGGTCTGCGGGCGGGTGAATAAGTCCATCCAGAACTACCTGGAAACAAATGACATGGTAGAGGTATCTGCAGCGACGGTCTGGGAAGCTCTGAAGGCAGCTGTTAGAGGGGAACTAATTCCAATTCGGTCCCACAGGGAAAAGAGGGAATGGGCGGAGAGGGAGAGATTAGTGGAGGAGATACTCCAGGTGGATAGGAGATACGTGGAGACCCCGTAATCGGGGCTCCTGAGGGAGCGACGGAAGTTATAGACGGAGTTGAGTTGTTGACCACAGGGAAAGTAATGGAACAGTTGAGGAAGGTAAAGGGGGCGGTTTATGAGTACGGGGAAAAGGCGGGTAGGATGTTGGCGCAACAGCTTAGGAAGAGAGAGGCGGCCAGGGAGATTGGTAGAGTGAAGAATAGGGATGGTAACATGGCCTTGGACTCAGAGGGAGTGAACAAAGTTTTTAAAGAATTTTACAGTAAATTATATGAGTCGGAACACCCGGCTCGAGTGGAGGGGATGAGGCAATTTCTGGATAAGTTGAGGTTTCCGAGGGTGGAGGAGGACCTGGTGGAGGGGCTGAGGGCCCCGATTGAGATAGAGGAAATTATCAAGGGGCTGGAGGGCATGCAGTCGGGCAAAGCTTCGGGGCCGGATGGCTACCCGGTGGAATTTTATAAGAAGTTCTGAGATTTTGAGCCCACTGCTGGTGAGGACATTTAACAAGGCTAAAGAGAAGGGAATCCTCCCCCGACAATGCTGCAGGCCTGGATTTCACTTATTCATAAACGGCAGAAGGATCCTGAGCAGTGTGGGTCATAAGGGCTGATCTCGCTTTTGAATGTGGATGTCAAGCTGTTGGCTAAGATACTGGCCACAAGGACAGAAAACTGCATCCCGGGGGTGATAGGGGAAGACCAGACGGGATTCGTTAAGGGCAGGCAACTCAAAGCCAATGTTCGGAGGCTTTTAAATGTTATTATGATGCTGTCAGAAAGAGGAGAGGCGGAGGTGGTGGTAGCGATGGATGCGGAGAAGGCTTTTGATTGGGTGGAGTGGGAGTACCTGTGGGAGGCGCTGGGAAGATTTGGGTTTGGTGAGGGCTTTATTGGCTGGGTGCGGTTGCTCTACCAGGCACCTGTAGCGAGCGTGCATCCGAACCGGCTGAGGTCGGGGTATTTTAAATTACATTGAGGGACGAGGCAAGGGTGCCCCCTCTCCCCATTATTGTTTGCTCTAGCTATAGAGCCATTGGCCATGGCGTTAAGAGCTTCGAGGAACTAGCAGGGGCTAGTTTGGAGGTTGGGGGAGGGGGGGGGGGGGTGGAGCACCGGGTCTCGCTCTACACGGACGATTTGTTTTTGTACATTTCGGACCCATTGGAGGGGATGGGGGAGGTTATGCGGATCTTGGGGGAATTTGGCAGTTTTTCGGGGTATAAATTGAACATGGGGGAGAGTGAGATGTTCGTGATTCAGGCTAGAGGGCAGGAGGAGAGACTGGGAGAGCTGCCACTTAGAATGGTAGGGAAGAGCTTTCGCTATCTGGGAATCCAGGTGGCTGGGACGGCGTGAGTGTGGTGGTATGAATGTGAGCACTGCCATTGGTTCCCCATTGGCTCTGGCTGGTCATGTGCCTCTCGTCCGATTGGCTGGGACTAGTCATGTGACTGCTCACCAATTGGTCGAGAGGCAAGTAGACCCCGCCTCCGAGGCAGGGTATAAGTGCCCAGGTTTCCCAGCGGTCGGCCTTTCTCTGTAGTCGACCACCGGGCTAAGAACTAGCTGATTAAAGCCACAGTTTGGATCTTCATCATGTCTCGAGTCCAATTGATGGTACATCAGTGAGTTCATCCATGCGCAGACCGGCCGGCATATTTTTGCGCATGTGTGGGGGGGTTCTCTTCTCCGGCCGGACCCCGGGCAATATGGCGGAGCCCTACAGCGGCCCGAAGCGGAGGAAAGAAGGCCCCCACGGAACCAGCCCACCCGCAGCATCGGAAGGGCCCGATCGCGGGCCAGGCCACGGTGGGGGCCCCCGCCCGGGCCAGATCCTCCCCGACGATCGTTCCCGCATACTCACCTGCCAGGTCAAGCCGTGCGTGAGCTGAGTAATTCACGCCGGCGGGACTGGCCAAAAATGGACGGCTGCTTGGCCCATTGGGGCCCGGAGAATCGCCGGGGGGTCTGCTGTCAACGGCCCCCGACCGGTGTGGCGGGAATCCCGCCGCCGCCTGAAAAATGGGGCCAGAGAATAAGGCTGCTGGCGGCGGACAGGCTTTGCTCCTTGCCCCCGGGGATTCTCCGACCCGGCAGGTGGTCGGAGAATCCCGGCCTACATGTCCATTGTCTCACAGGATGAGGCAGAACCATCCGGAGCTGTTCACCACACACCCGCCACCCAAGTCACCACCTCGGAAGAGAGCTCCAAGGAGACCACCATTGAGGCATCACAGCTATCAATCCCACCTTCCACCAGCGCAGAGACACATTAGTGGACAGGCTTCTGGAGCACAATCTGGTGAGCACCACACAGTTCTTCAAAAAAATATTTTTATTCAAAGCATTTCCTGATTTTTAACAAAACACAAAGCACCCATTTGAACCAAAGCATACAAAAAAGTACACACCATACAATAAAAACACCTCCCCCGCCCCTGGACATTTACCATTGCTTAAAGCAGGCGATGAACAGCCTCCAAATGGAGGAATTCCGCCATAAAGTCACTCAGCCACCCTGCCACTTTAGGCGGCTCTGGAGGCTGCCATCCTAACAGGATCTACATGCGGCTATCAGGGAGGCAAAGGCCAACACATCGGCCTCTCTCCCCACCTGCACTCCCGGATCCTCCGACACCCCAAATATTGCCACCTGCGGGCTTGGAACTACCCTCACCCCCAGAACCTCCAACACAGGCCCCGCAAATGGCTTCCAGAACTTCTCCAACTATGGGCACACCCAGAACATATTGTTGTGATTGACTGGGCCCCACAAGCACTGTCCGCCTCTACCTTCTACCCCCAGAAAAAAAAACGACTCATCCGCCCGAGCACCACACAGTTGCTGATGCACATCAGGTCGAGGCAGGAACATCCAAGGGAGTCAGTACTCGGAGGCCTGCCGGATCCCAGGACACAGCTGGGTTCCAGTCAGATGCCAAGCCTCTGGACAACGTTCTCCCAAAATGGATGCAGATAATAGGACACAGCCGTGAGATTCAGGGGCTGAAGGCAGCGACATTCCAGCGAGTGAATAGCCGATTGGATGAGTCCCAAAGACTACAGGCGCAGGAGATGATGCCGACAATGCATGGTACCAAGGCCAACACCAACACAGCTAGGGTGGTGACCCCATGTAAAATCTGGAGCACAACGTCTGCGTCTTGAGTAGTGCCCAAGGCATGGTTCAGTCTGTGACGACCATGGCTGAGGGCCTTAATATCATGTCTCAGTCGCTGAGGGGCGTGTCCCAGACACAGGTGGACATCGCGGAGGCACTGCAGAGCATGGTCCAGTCTCTGAGGAGCATGGTTGAGGGTGTGTAGCCACTGTAGCCACCTAAAATGGACACTGAACTAAACAAAATGAAGAATCGCTAAGACTGCAGGGAAAAGCAGTTTAGCCAAGGCAAGCAGCCTGCAAACACTCATTAGCATTTTGCAAGCAGCAAAACTAGTTTCTGGCCAGGTGGAAGATCTCAAACCAAAGGTGATAATGGCAGAACGTTTTACATACTAATGAGGCAGTCCAGATCTAGGCACACACAATGGCAACATTTGGGTTTGAATAAGATACTTGAGTGGATGTCCAGACAGAGCGGCACCAGAAGTATCCACTATAGAAACCGCCCCCACCATCAAGAAAGACCCTCACATTGGAGGAATTCAAAAGATATCGATTGGAAGCGATCCAATCGATACCTGAAGGTAAAGCCCGCCCAGGAAAAGGCAAGGACATTGGGGACCCCTATAAAAGTAGACCCCCACACATGGTCCTGTCTGTTGTTTCGTGCTCCGGCTTTGACCAAGAACTCCATCCTGTATCCTGACTCCAGCCGTTGAGCCCCAGCCGCCGAACCGTAAGTGCCAATACGACGCTCGCTACGCGAACCAAGCCCGCTAGACCCCCAGTGACCAGCACGCTTTCTGAAGGTTGCAGACCAAGACCGGGACGAAGGCCTCGCTCCCTGACCTTGCCTGTTCCTGTTTAGTTAAGTATTCTGATTGCTTAGTTTAGTCATAGCTTAGTCCCTTAGTGTGTGCATGCGTATTTATTATAATTGTATAATAAATATTGATCGTTTGGAACTTACTAATCGGTGTATCGTTTTATTACTTTGAACCTGACCTTGGAATATTTGTGAGGTGTCTATACGGCATCTGGCGACTCCTGAGCTGAAAAATACATATACAGAGCCTAGTAGTGTTAAGCACACGGCCTTTAACAGAGGCAAGTTAATACACTCCAATAAACGCGTTTTACACCCATAGCAAAACGTGCAACATTTAGTGGCGACATCCTGACGGGACACGGTTACAAGTGGTACCCCCACTCCGTCGAGGACCCTGAAATTTGAATTAGAAATCTGGTAAAGAAAAAGGAAAGAAATCACAAATATTCAAGGTGTTCAAAGGAATAAACGTAATTCGGAAGTGTGTTTAGTGCATGCGTACTAACAGGGTTGTAAGGAAAACCTGAAAGCATTTTTGTTGCGACAAACTTTCGGTAGTTTTGTGAACGGAACATAGCGTAAGCCTTACCCGTTTCGTGAGACATAACCTCAACACCCCCTGTTCTAAATTTAAAGTGAGTCAGAAAATGGCCATGCAGGCAATGGAACGCCTCATGAACCCAGAACGGTTTGTGGTCGCAGCGACCAGCAGTAGCCGGGTAGGTCAGTGTCCCATGTGGGAGCTGGAACTCCGCAAATATCTGCAAGGAAAGGGATGGCCCCTTTGGAAAGAGTTTTGTTTGAATGAGGAGACAGGTCCCGGAAGTATAGGACATACTTGGTGGGAGAACCTCTCTCAAATTCACAAGAAAAACATGAGTAAAGCACGTAAGCCGATGGCGATTGTGTCCTGTTTGGCACAATTGCGAGGCACAGAGGAGGTCGTTCAGACGCTCCGGGCAGAACTAGAAGAAAGAAATAGAATGAGTAAAGTGGATGTCAGGGACATCGAAAAGGAAAACATGGATCTTAGAGGGAAGTTGGCAGAGAAAGGTAGAGAGGTGGATGATGCCAAGAGGGCACATCAGTCTTGTCTAGCCCATCTCAGCAGTTCCCAGACCCAGTACGAAAAGGCCTATCAGGACGTGCAACGTGCCGTCCTGATAAGAGAAGAATCAGAGAAGCAGGTAGAGGCTTTGCAGAGGCAATGCTCTGACCTTAAAGCAGCTTTGAGAGCACTCCATGCTGCCACCACAGAGCAAAGGCAAAGTACAGTAGATCACGCGAAATGCAGGAAGCAGATTGCAGAGCTGCAATCGCTGCTTTCGGTGCAAAATGGGTTTCAAAGCACCTTTGGAACCCAGTTAGATGAGGAGAATGCCCCAGACTGGAAAGAGTTAAGTGAGACAGCGCAGCGTTATGTTCAGGGAACATGTGCGCCAGCAGCGCAGCAGAAAAGGCAAGCACCCCAACCCCCCACAGATCAGCTCGTTACCATTCCAATGAATCCAGTCACCACCCAGAGAAAAGCGACCATAGAAGGCGCACCCGATATAACTTACACCACCCCCTTAACTGTAACCCAACTCAGGGACGCGTGTGAGAAGATCACTCCGTTTCTCCCCACCGCAGACCCCCACCAGTTTTTCGCAAAGGTAAAGCAACAGGCTACCATGTACGGCCTGGACGAGAGAGAGCAGGTTAAACTCACAGTTCTGAGTTTGGACCAATCGGTTGTAGCAGCCCTCCCCGACCCACAGAACGTTGGCGGAGGCACCCTAGAGGAAATGCACACCTCCATTTTAGATGCCATAGGGTATAATCGAGGTGACCCCGTAGAAGGACTTAATAAGTGCCGGCAGAAGAAATCCGAGCACCCCACAGCATTCGCCGGAAGGCTGTGGATCCATTTTAACGCAGTATTTGGCGATTTAAATAGAGCCCATTTGAGCCGTGAAAATATGGTTAAATGGACGCGCACCATAATTTCTCATGCAACAGAAGCAGGACAGAGCGCTTGCAACAGCTATGACCCCTCAGAGGAGGCCCATAATGAGAAGTGGGTCCTGAAAAGATTGTCCCGCGCTTGGGAGCAATCAGTTCAGGGCAGAGGTAAAGTGAAATCCCCAGAAGAGGCTCAGGCTGCAGCAGACATACAGGCAGTGAGAGCGCACCAAAACCCCGCGTGGGTGAATGAAGGAAAGAGCAGCCCTCCACAGAAGTCGCAGGAATGCTACAACTGTGGCCAGTTAGGACATTGGGCTAAGGAATGTAATGGACCCCAGAGATCACAGAGAGGCCAGCAGACAGGCACTCTGAACAGGAATAAAACAAAACCGATCCATAGTATAGGGATCCAGTCAGGACAGACCAATGTGGACGGAACGGACTGACGGTGTTCGGGCTCCCCCACTTGGGTCTGTGACACACTATGGGATCCATCAGGAAGACCGGTAGTCACGGCAAAGTTAAGAGGGAAGCCCATAGAGTTACTTTGGGACACAGGAGGCTCCCGCACCACAATTAACTCCACCACCACGGCACAAGCAGACACGTGGCCGACCACCTCCACCATCACACTTAGCGGGTTCACAGGACACTCGCAGCAGGGACACATTACAGCACCCGTAGCAATCCAGCTAGGGAACATTTCCACCAAACACCCCGTTGTTCTAGTAAATCTTCCCCGGACAGCAGAACACATCCTAGGGATAGATTTTATGAATGCCCATAGCCTGTCGTTCGACCCAGTGAACCAATGTGTCTGGCGAATGGCAAGATCGGACAGAGCACCCGCCACTCTCACAGTAGGAGAGTACGCTAACAGGATTAGTGCAGTAGGAGAATACTCATTTGATCCGACTACACTAAACACGGACAGACAAGTTAAGGCAGTACTCAACAAACATAGGACAGCATTTGCCAGTCACCGGCATGACTGCGGCAGAATGGCTGGACAAATTCACGTTACCGGACCTGACCCCAGACCACAAAAACAATATAGATTTCCCCTAGAAGCAGAGGGAGAAATAGAGAAAGTGATAGGTAGCTTATTGGAGCAAGGTGTGCTTAGAACAGTAGCCTCGACAAATAATGCCCCTATTTGGCCAGTGAGAAAGCCCGACGGATCATGGCGTCTGACCATCGATTATCGGGAACTCAATAAAGTAACCCCAGCAGTAGCCCCCACGGTAGCAACAAGTCCCAAGACCATGCTCAAACAGGGACTCAACTCCAAATATTTCACGGTTTTGGACATTAGCAATGGCTTCTGGTCAATCCCATTGGCAAAGGCGTGTCAGTACAAATTTGCCTTCACTTTTAAAACACAACAGTATACGTGGACATGCCTCCCACAAGGATTCCACAATTCCCCCTCCATTTTCCACCGACAGCTGGCGAATGGCTTAGAAAAATTTTCCCGCCCCGAATGTCTGGTACAGTATGTAGACGACCTACTACTGCAGACAGACACAAAGGCAGAGCACATTACGCTTCTGGCCGAACTCCTGGAACTTTTAACCGAGATTGGATGTAAAGTTAACCCAAGAAAGGCCCAGATTTTGGAAAATAAAGTGATGTATTTGGGAACAGTCATCACACACGGCAAACGCGAGATCAAATTCAAAAGAATTGATTCGATTGTCAAATTGCCCCTTCCCCAGAATGTTTCAGCCCTCCGGTCGTTCTTAGGACTGGTTGGTTATTGTCGGAACCACATCGACGGATTCGCGACAAAAGCCGCCCCACTCTCAGACCTCCTTAAGAAAGGAGCCCCCTGGGAATGGCTTCCGCAGCATACAGAGGCTGTGGAAGAGTTAAAGAAAGCCCTTAGCGCAGCACCCGCGCTACAAGTCCCAGACCCACTTTCCCCCTATGCAATAGAGGTAGCGAGCACAGATCTGACCCTCTCGGCCGTGTTACTTCAGGAACGGCACGAGCAGCTAAGACCAGTGGCTTATGCCTCCCGACTGTTAGACCCAGTTGAACAAGGATTTTCAGCCTGCGAGAGGCACCTCCTTGCTGTCTTCTGGGCAGTGCAATATTTTTCTTACATTACCGGACTCAACCCCACCACCATTTTGACCGAGCACACCCCCACCCAGTTACTCCTAGACGGTCGACTGAAGGACGGTTCAGTTAGCCAGATTAGGGCAGCTAGGTGGACACTACTTTTACAAGGACGGGACATTACAGTAAAACGGACACGCACACACACATTTTTAGCCGACAACCTCCAATACCCAGGACAGCCCCATGAATGTGAAATTGTAGCCCCCTTACATAACACCGGACCCTTTATAGCAAAGACACCCCCCAGGAAGATAGGGAACCCAAAACAAAGCCCCCAACCCACAGACACGTGTGGACCACTGAGGATATACGTAGACGGTTCATCCACAGTTTTAGAAGGTGAGCGTATCATAGGATGCGGCATCTATGTCGAGGACGCGCAGGGGCGCGCTCTCGAAGAGATAGCTTTAAAATTACCAGGACACTTAGGCGCGCAGGCAGCAGAGCTCGCGGCCATAGCTTATATAGTGGACCACCCCGATTCTTTCCCCAGCCCAGCGGACATATATTCGGACAGTTTATATGTCTGTAATAGTTTAACAGATTTTCTGCCCCTGTGGAGGACACGAGGTTTTGTCTCCGCAGATGGGAAACCCCTTCCATCAGCCCCTTTACTCCAGCACATTTTAGAGAAAGCGAAGGACAGGACCTTCGGCATTATCAAAGTAAGAAGCCACCATAGGTCATCCCCCCCTGGGAATGTAAAAGCCGACGCACTGGCTAAGGCAGGTTCCAGGCGAGGACACTTGTGGACACCCCCAGCTAGCGCACCAGCTAGCGCCCCTGTGAGCGCAGTTCAAGTCTCACAGACCAATATTAAGGATTTAGTAGAGGCACAGAAGCAAGATGAGGATCTCAGGGAGATTTTCAAAGGCAACTTTGTGCCACAGTATGACAAATTCAGACACGCACTGACCACACATGAGGGTGTGATCATAAAGGATCAGCTTTATGTGGTCCCGCAGCAGGACAGGAATGAAATGATTGCTTTGTTCCATGATGGACACGGGCACCAAGGGATCGACGCAACCACGAGGCACCTCAGGCAACTCTGTTGGTGGCCTAACCTAAGGACAGATGTAAGTCACTACATCGAGAATTGCCTTATTTGCGCCCAGAATAACCCGGAGAGGTATTCTAAAAAGGCACAACTTCGGCATACTCGACCAGTTAATGGCCCCTGGACAAACCTCCAGATCGACTTTATAGGACCATTGCCCCCTTGTAGGAATGGCTATAAATACGTTCTGGTGGTCATCGATACCTTTACCAAATGGGTAGAGGCATTCCCCTCTAGAACGAATACAGCTAAGACAGCTGCAAAGATCCTGACCCACCACATCTTCACGAGATGGGGTTTACCCCGAAGCATTGATTCGGACCAGGGATCTCACTTCACAGGACGGGTCATGAAGAACGTCCTGACAATATTTGGCATAAAACAAAATTTTCATATTGCGTATCACCCACAGTCCAGCGGGATTGTAGAGCGCATGAATCGGACCCTAAAATCTACGCTTCGAAAAATGGTTCAAGAGAACAACTCCACATGGGATTCAGTGCTCCCATTTGCACTCATGTTCATCAGAAATACAGTTTCAACTTCCACAGGATACACACCACACACACTCATGACCGGACGCCCTATGAAAGGTACAGAATTCCTTTTAGGACTGGACATGACTAGCCCCGAAGTGACGGCCCTCACACACGAAAAGGCAGTTAAAGACCTGGTTGAGACTGTGAGGTCTGCACAGATTGCAGCCGCAGTTCAGCTAGGGAAACGCCGTAAACAACGCACAGCTTGTTTTAACAAGACCGTACACCCCACAGAATTCCAGGTTGGGCAACAGGTAATGCTATCTGTATACAACCCCAGCAGTTTTTTGGCACCAAAATATTCCGGACCATACTCAATTTCGGATAAAATTAGCCCCTCAGTTTATAGGATAAAATATCCTAATGGTAAGACCGCGTGGTTCCATATCAACCAGTTAAAGGCATATGGAACACAGGCCAACCATGCACACCATGTCCTGCTAGACGCAGCAGAACACCTCACCCCACCCACTAGAGACACGTTTCCACCATCCCCCTCACAGACCAGTTCTTCATCGGACTCGCCCACGACTCCGCCCACTGACCACGACAGACCACGCCCCGAAACGCCCACAAGCTGCCGCAGCAGAGACAGCGAGACAGACACTGACTCTGAGGACAGCCACAGCACACCACACTACAGCCCACATTGCAGCGACAATGACCCCGACTACAGTGACCCCATGGAAGTCACTTACATTAAAAACCCAGACCCACCACCCGACCCCGACAATACCCATTCACTTTTGGACCCAACACTATGGCACAGGGACAATTCGTACCGACTAGTCCGCAACGATGAAAGTGACCCCCGGTCACACAATTCAAAGATATCATGCCTGATCCACACAAGGGTGTGGGATCCGGGAGAGCAGGACGACACGGTGTCTGAATCCCGATACGGCAACCCCTTTGTGACCCTGTTCACAGAGACAGAGGAAAAGTGAGGTGTCCAGATGATGTAAATAGGAACCGCTTGAGGGAAGCGATGTCCTTTCTGATGGAACCTGCACGCATGTTTGTTTGTCAGTTTATGTTTGTTTGTTAATATGTTAAGAGTTTGGTTGCAGATCTTTTCAGCTGAAAAGATTGTGACCACCTCACACACCCGTTAGCTTGTCCGCAAATACCTTTGAGAACTTCGGTTCGCAAACCAACCGTTTGATTGGAGATCTTTTCAGTTGTAAGGATTGCGACCACCTCGCACGCACTTTAGTTTGTCTGCCGAAACCTCTGAGAACTTTCTATGGTGAGCAGCTCACCGTATCGTCTAAAATGTCTGAAGCCCAGCTCATTTTTCAGAAGGAGCGTCTTGGCTCCTCCATTGTTTTTTAGGTGCCCCTCTATTCGGCGAATAGAGGCTGCAAATCCATGGTAAACACATTCTTGCCCGTTTAATCCAGGTTACTCAGGCAGTGGACAAACGGCACTGAGGACCCGCCCTGTCTGAGAACCCACTTTGGTCAGCCAAGCTCGGGTATGGCACAGCACGCCCTACCCGGGGATCCCATTCAAATCGTACCCGTAGCGGCCCATACGCAACCCATTCGACCTTTTGTTTCCAATTTGTTTTCATTTTTCGTTAGGCAGCCCTTAGGCCGCCATCCCACATGCTATTTACATCCAGGAACATTCGGATGGTAAATGAGCAAAGCCTGCGAGACGGCTCGCAGGAGGAGAGTTGTTAGGTGTATGGTGTTCATTAAATTCGCTTTTGAAAAAAAAAAAATGAGGGGAGTCACAGGGTGTGACTTGGCCAGTCATTTTTAATGGGTCAATTGGAATTGAAAGACAGATACACTAACAAGTACGGATATTAAGCTGTATTGACAGATACTGTGCTTGATCCCATAGCTTTCGAAGGACGAAACAGAGATCACAGCAAGGATCGGCCATACAGTAGGAAGAAAAGAAGGAGAACGAAGAGAAGATGATGGAAGCCCACTTATTGCTTTTAAATGTTATATTTGTATGTGTGGAAGCAAGACACGTTTCCCCCACAACCCCCACCGTAAATGTTTCACTTACAGCAACTCCCCAGTGCTCAGCTCTGATCAGTGAGGTTCAGACCTGGTGCACAAAATTTATGACATGGTACTCCATGTCATACGTGATTGAATCACTGCTAGTGATTGCGATCCTCGTCATACTCGTACAGACCCTCAGGTTGAGGAAGTGGAAGAGGAGAGTCTCCCGTTCCTGCCCCTCAACCGTCTATGGAGTTCGATCTCCTATTTTTCGGTTTCATCAATCCCCTTTGCCCCATGATGAATAAAGCACTGTGAATAAAATAAAATATATACCCATGTATTATATTGTCCTGAACTCGACTGCCGAGTCAGGAAATGTTATGTGATGTGGTATGAATGGATGAGGTTTAGTCTGTAATGAAATGTTTAAGTTAAGATAAGGATAATTGTGATAGGTAGAGGTTCCCAGTTTGTGGTAATGCATGTCCCCTTTGACATAGCGCCAAGTAGAGATGTCAGTTAAAAATTTTTTCTTCCCATAGTTAAGGACAGAGTAGACGCTCAGGAGCTTGCCGAGGTCAGGGAACACAAAGAAGGCAACCCAGATGCACTCGAGGCAACGTACATAGGTGATCCTTCACAATATTTTGATTGTGAGGATCACAAGGAGGGAATGTAGCCACTGTAGCCACCTAAAATGGACACTGAACTAAATAAAATGAAGAATCGCTAAGACTGCAGGGAAAAGCAGTTTAGCCAAGGCAAGCAGCCTGCAAACATTCATTAGCATTTTGCAAGCAGCAAAACTAGTTTCTGGCCAGGTGGAAGATCTCAAACCAAAGGTGATAATGGCAGAACGTTTTACATACTAATGAGGCAGTCCAGATCTAGGCACACACAATGGCAACATTTGGGTTTGAATAAGATACTTGAGTGGATGTCCAGACAGAGCGGCACCAGAAGTATCCACTATAGAAACCGCCCCCGCCATCAAGAGAGACCCTCACATTGGAGGAATTCAAAAGATATCGATTGGAAGCGACCCAATCGATACCTGAAGGTAAAGCCCGCCCAGGAAAAGGCAAGGACATTGGGGACCCCTATAAAAGTAGACCCCCACACATGGTCCTGTCTGTTGTTTCGTGCTCCGGCTTTGACCAAGAACTCCATCCTGTATCCTGACTCCAGCTGTTGAGCACCAGCCGCCGAACCGTAAGTGCCAATATGACGCTCGCTACGCGAACCAAGCCCGCTAGACCCCCAGTGACCAGCACGCTTTCTGAAGGTTGCAGACCAAGACCGGGACGAAGGCCTCGCTCCCTGACCTTGCCTGTTCCTGTTTAGTTAAGTATTCTGATTGCTTAGTTTAGTCATAGCTTAGTCCCTTAGTGTGTGCATGCGTATTTATTATAATTGTATAATAAATATTGATCGTTTGGAACTTACTAATCGGTGTATCGTTTTATTACTTTGAACCTGACCTTGGAATATTTGTGAGGTGTCTATACGGCATCTGGCGACTCCTGAGCTGAAAAATACATATACAGAGCCTAGTAGTGTTAAGCACACGGCCTTTAACAGAGGCAAGTTAATACACTCCAATAAACGCGTTTTACACCCATAGCAAAACGTGCAACAGGTGTTGACACCATGGTGCAGGCAATGGGGAGTTGCCAGGACTGGCAGAGCCTGATGACTCAAAGGGCTCTGGAGCTTATATCTGCTGCTCCTCAATCCCATGGAGAACCCCAATGCCCTACGTGCACTGTCAGGGAGAAAAAAGTGTTGGAGGCCACACTGGGCCTGCCATCAAGGAGACGACGTGATCTCCAGTTCTTCCGAATCCCCCCTTCCTGACATCGGTGTTTCTGAAGGACAACAGGCAGTACAGGGTGGCACGGCGATGCCAGTGACACGACAAGTCACCCCCCCCCCCCCCCCCCCCCCCCGGCTCCAGGCCCTCCAGAGGACATCAATGCCACAAGGAATGGTGTGGAGATGCCGGCGTTGGACTGGGGTGAGCACAGTAAGAAGTATTACAACACCAGGTTAAAGTCCAACAGGTTTGTTTCAAATCACTAGCTTTCGGAGCACTGCCGCACTACGTACTATTCGTCGCTCGGGGGAACGGAAATGTTCATAACTAAAACATGTTACACCTGATACATGCAAAGCCTGTGTCGTGTTAATCTTCACAGCGAGCCTGCCTGCAACACCGCCCCTAATTGTTGCCCTACGCTCCCTCCAACCCCCCAGGTACAGTTGTTCAACGCCCCCCGATGCAGATCCCATTCAGAGGATTGTCAGCAGAAAGACCGGTGTCAGACTTTGGCATACACCAAGGAGCACCAGAGCTTTCCACATAGCGAGTTATCATCACCCTCCTGCCTTGTATAGTGTCCCATTGACAGTGTCGACAAAGGCCCATCACTCTGGGGCAATATTGCACAGATGCTTGAAGGGTGGAACAGGGTAGGTGGGAAATTGGGTGGGGTGGGCAGATGCGAAAGAGGATTGGGAAATGGCGGGGAGGAGGGGAACGGGGATCGGGTGATTGTGGGGGGGAAGAGGGATGGAGGTGGAAGGATTCGGGGTGGAGGGATTGGGGGAAGGAGGGGAATGCGGGGGAGAGGTATTGGGTAGGGGGTAAATGGATTGGCAAAGCCTCTTCCGATGAGTATCAGGTGAGGATGAGGGACTCCCTGGTCCCCTTGCTCCATTCTCTGGCTCCTCCCGCGGGGGCGTTGGTGGGCAGCTGCGGGACCTCGCTATTGGGCTGCCCACTCAAAATGACCCTTTTGCATCCTCCTGCTGATGCGGGACAAACCCCGATCCCGACGCCAGCAGAGCCCGGAGCATCAGAGACAGATTGGCACCTTCACTATCGCTGGATTCTCTGCCTCACCAGGAACTGCGCTGCCAGCAGCGAGGGGCAGGGAATTTCGTCCAGTATGTTTTGCCACAGTCAGAATTTTTCCAAAAGCAATCCAGCCATGTACATCTTTTCCAAAATAAAGTAAGGAAATTGTTGTGATTTGTTTTATCCTTTCCTGAAGTCACTGACCAATAATCCACAACAGACGCAGTAGCATTTTTTTTACTGGACCATTCTTCCTGTCAGCCTGAAGGCGAAGGCGATTAAATGTCTAGATACAAAGTGGGCATATGTTGGCACTTCTTGTGTATGTGTCCATGTGTTTGTGTTGGGGAGGTGAGAGCTGGAATTTCACAAGGTCCAGATCTTCTTCAGTTTCAACCACCATTTATATCACATCCCAATTCCTACCTGAAGTGAGAGAAGTGGGAAGGAACACCCTATAAATAGTTCAGACATGCAAGTGATGGATTTAGAACATCCTAAATTCCATCATACTGTATCAACTCTGACACACACGTACATATACGCACACACCATCTAATTATTTCGAAAATTACAGGGATTTTTCAACCAAGAGCTCTCTCCTGACAGTTTGCTTTGCTACTGACCTTCAGGCAACTTTGTGGTTTTCTGGCGAGCTTTTTAAAAAATAAATCGGAACCACAATGTTGCCTGAAGCTGATAGGCAGCAGCTCAGCAGCTAATGAAACTGACTTGGCAAATTAGCTTTAAAATAATCACAACTGCCAGCCTGATGGTTCTGATTTTGTTAACACCTGTTTTTTCAGCTCTAAAACTCTGCTTGTTCAGTGTGGACGATCTCAAAAGTGCTTTTAAAACACTGAGCCCACGCCTTCTTAGAGCCCAGGTCCCGATGTTTGGCACCATTTCACTCCCCTCTCTCGGGCCCTCAGACCTTCTAGCCTGCATCCTAAGGTCTTAGACTCTAGAAATGTCCCTGCAAATTGGAAAACGACAAATCTCTTTTCAAGAAAGGAAGGAGACAGAAATTAGGATTTTATAGCCCAGTTAGCCTGATCTCTGTCACTGGGAAATTGCTGGAATCCATTATTCATGAAGTATTTCATCTCTCTTTGGGATGCACAACCCCAGAGAGTAGTGGAGGCTAGGTCACTGAATACATTCAAGAGTTTGTTTGACACGTTTTTGATCTATTAAGGAAGTCAAAGGTTATGGGGTGTAGACAGGAAATTGGATTTCAGCGGCAAAATCAGATCAGCAGATGCAAAGGGCCAAATGGTCATCTCCTACTCCTATTTGCTTCAGCTGCCATTTTTCCCAAGGCTTGGGAAAGCACGCTGCTCAGTGGAAAAATCGGCCAATCAGGTTAAGTCAGATGCTGTCAGTCTCACTAACATATTTAAAATGACAACCTGTACCCCACCCTGGGGGCAATTGCCTGTTCACCATCCCATTGCCCTGTCTCTGTAAACTCCAAAATTGTCACCTCACTTAACCCCCTAACCAACACCTAATCCCGCACGTTTACCCATGTTAAAGATCCCCCTAATATAATTGATGAAGGCAGTGAGTTAGATGTTAACAAGGCTTGGTCATGTGGAACAGCAGAGGGACTTAGGTTACAGGTTTAGAGAACCTTAGGTTTTATGTGCACAGGTATAAAATATAAATGGCAAGAGATATTAAATAGCCTATATAAAATCTTGACAAAATTTGTTAGAGGGCAGCATTCACAATTCAAGTGGATAAATGGACGAAGGAAAGGCAATTGAAGAAGTACAGCAAGAGGGTAGATAATTTTGATTGAAATTTGCATTGTGATTACATGTCATGCTGGACCGGGTGAACCAAATGGTTGCTTCTGTGCTGTAAGTTCCACATATTTGTATGTATTGCATTCGGTCTAGTCCAGGGGTGTCAAACTCAAATACACCATGGGCCAAAATTAAAAAATCGGGACAAGTCTTGGGCTGGACTGGTTCAATGTTTTTTTGCAAAACTTATTGAAATGAACTTATTGAACCTGGAACTAATAAAGCTTAGGTTATTGCCTATAAAAACAACATTAAATATTAAATAAATAAAAAAATTAGTTGCATTTATTTCTTATTGCTTTATCTGGAGCTTTTCCAGAGTAATTTCTAATGAAAACATTTTTCCACAGGCCAACACTTTGTGATTCACACTATACCTGAATAAACTCGGCATCAGCCATATCATACGCCATAGGCGCTTCAATTGCTGGGGCCAGCTTTAATAGTAATTAGATATTATTAGGGCAGCACGGTGGCCTAGTGGTTAGCACAACCGCCTCACGGCGCTGAGGTCCCAGGTTCGATCCCGGCTCTGGGTCACTGTCCGTGTGGAGTTTGCACGTTCTCCCCGTGTCTGCGTGGGTTTCGCCCCCACAACCCAAAAATGTGCAGGGTAGGTGGATTGGCCACGCTAAATTGCCCCTTAATTGGAAAAAATAATTGGCTAATCTAAATTTTTTTAAAAAGTAATTAGATATTATCTCGCGGGCCAAAGATAATTCCACCGCGGGCCGGATTTGGCCCGCGGGCCTTGAGTTTGACATATATGGTCTAGTCCAATCGAGCAGAGAGCCTGCTAACACAAGTGCTGGCTGTTCCTCTCACGATCAAATGGCTGCAAATTCAGTTTCAAGAGCTTGTTTTTCACAGTTGGGACTGGCAGGCAAAGCTCCACATGGAAACATTTGTGCCTGGGAAAATGTGGAAAAGATGGATCATTTTCATTGTGTAACTTTGCTTCACTCAAGGCACATTGCTCGGCCAATGAACCCGGTAACACCAGACACAGAGTCGTCCGTGAAAGCCTAATCTTTCTGGCAGCAACATGACAAATAGTATCCAGTACAAGCAAAAAAATCAACTTGTTAACAGTACAGCTTAGGATATTTATAACCGTATGTAAACAAAGTTAAAAGCATCCAATCACAACACTGATTTCATCACCATATTGAAAAGACTTGAAAGGCAAACAACAAGAAGAGCAGGGAGGTAAAAGGGGCGGGAGAGGGAGGAGGGAGAAATCAATCTTTTAATACTGGGTTACTCTTGTCCGATGGGAGTGGAGTGGGACCACTCCATTGTATACAACGGGTTTGCCTGCTGGGGGGGCTGTGAGTCAGTCCATCTACCTGTTCAATTAACAAAAAAGCTTTGTTATGGAAATAATCTAAAACTCAATCTACTGGCGGTGCAAAATAAATTAGTTGCCTGATGTGCCATGAGGCATTGAATAGAAATAGGACTGTTAAAACATTTATTTAAACATACAGGAGTGTGAAAATATTCTCACTAAATCTCATATTATCTTTTCTTTTGAAAACAAAATATGTCTTCTCAAACATTCTAACAATACTCAACTAAAATGACAGGTGTCTACAGGCGATTCATGAGCGAGAATGTCGGGAAACAAATCAATCACAATGGAAAACTGTATGCAGCGTGCCTGAAATGTTCGATGGGTGCAACTGACAGGTGATACATCTTGGCAGCAGTGTATGTGCATAAATTATCCTTAAAAGTGAACTTTATTAACAGGCCAGGAGTTTAATAATTGATAGCTGATGCACTATAAATTACTACAAAGGTGAGAGTAGAGAATAATCAAGGCTTTAGTGAGCTGAAATGTGTGGCCTCCTGCAGCTGCTCCCATTCTGGTAGCAGCTCTGGTGAGCACATACATTTATACCCCGCCTACTGGGCGGAGCCAGCAGGCAGGGATTTACCCCTGTACCTCTAGTACAGGAGCCTTACCGTACTACATCTAATATACAGTTACTACATCTAATATACAGTTAGTGGTGACTACCACAATAGCACACTTGAGAAATACATTAAACCTGCATTAAATGTTAAGAATTTGTCTTTGCATCAATGACCCAAGTCAATTTGGGGTTAACCTTTCCAGGAGTCTGAGAAGAGGTGGCAAAAGAGACATGGGCCGGGATTCTCCCTTTTGGGGACTAAGTCCCCATGCCCGCTGGAAAATGGGCAAGAATCACTCCAGATCTTTTCCTCGAAGGTCCGGGGTGATTCTCCATTTTCCAGGGCTTGCAGGGCCCCGGTGTGTGGCCCACAGCTCTGGCTGCCGGCGGGGGCCCTGCTGTCCAGACCGCGCGGTCGCACATGTGCACGGCGGCCCATTTCGGCGCGGGTGCCGCCGACATGGCAGAGCCACATAGCGGGCCCGCGCGGAGAAAGGTAGGTCCCCCCCAGATCGCGATGGCCCGCCAATCGGTGACCCCTGATCACAGGCCTGGCCACTGCTGAGGCCTCCCCGGAGTCAGATTCCCCCCACCCCCAGCAGGATCGCCATCGCGTCCACGGGTCCGTGCTCCCGTTGGTGGTACCAGATGTAAACCACGCTGGCGGGAGTTCGGTCGGTCGCCCGCTGAGAATCACCGTGGGGGCCTAGTTCAGTGGCCCCCGACTGGCGCCGGCGACCGCGCGGGCGCGAATGGTGCTGATTCCTCGCCGACCGGAGAATTGGCGGCCCGGCCTCGGAGTGGCGTGGCGACAGTTTCCCGCACCCCCAGTGATTCTCCAACTCGGCACGGGCTCGGAGAATCCCGGCCATGAAGTGAAAAAAAAAATGGTCAACTTTTTTTCTGGTAGATTTAAAAGGCAATCAACATCCGGTACCCAGCTCAACACTATATGGACAACAGAACTAAGTGGTTGAAAACTTGGTGAAGCTAGGCAACCGATTTGCTTGCAAGGTATACTCTGAGAAGGAAATGGCACCAAGTGGCCAAGGTGTCAGGCCCACAGGAACTGGCTGCACCGTCAGAAAAACTTCAATGGCCTGACATGGTAGACAAAGTCAGTGAAAGCATCGACAAATATCATTCCTACCACTACACTACTAAACTCTCATGCCACTTAATGCACCATAGCTGCCTCACTCAACAATCTGCAATCAGGACTTATGCCTGATATTGAGAGACTCTACCTGTCCCCCCAGATGGGTATTAATGCTGCCAGCCTCATACCCATCTCTCATTACTTCCACAGTTCCAAGTATTCAGTCAAGACCGAAGCACATTGCAGCACTGTCCCTGACATTCTTCGCTCTATCTTGCTGACACAATGACTCAGGTGCAGGAAGTAAAGCAGAACTGGCAGCAGATAGGCACACCCGCATCACCTGAGCCCTCTGTAAGGGGCAGACAGAGCTCCACGTTATGGTTAATGTAATGAGCCCTTTGCTTATGGCACCAACAAACACAAACAGGGTGTCAATGTGTCCTTGCTTTATTCTCTTTCTCACCCTCATCGTGCTATCTGGCCTGAAGTGCAAACTGTGGATGGTCTGGCCATGGACATGAAACCCAAATCTCCAATCCACCCCTTCTGCATTTCTACTTTTTGCACAGACCAATCAGTGCATCCTCAGGAGGACCTTGTCTGAACACTCACAGTCGACAGTCCAGATATTTTAAAAAATTCATTTGCGGGATGTAAGCGTCGCTGGTTGGGCCAGCGTTTATTGCCCATCCCTAGTTGTCCTTCAGAAGGTGGTGGTGAGTTGCCTTCTTGAACCGCTGCAGTCCTTCAGGTGTAGGTACATCCACTGTAAGGGAGGGAGTTTCAGGATTTTACCCCAGTTACAGTGAAGGAACGCCGATATATTTCCAAGTCACGGTGGTGACTGACTTGGAGGGGAACCTCCAGGTAGTGAGATTCCCAGGTATCTGCGGCTCATGTCGTTCTAGATGGTAGTGGTCGTGGGTTTGGAAGGTGCTGTCTAAGAACATGGTGCGTTACTGCAGTGTATCTTGTAGATGGTACACACGTCTGCCACTGTTCGACGGTGGTGGAGGGCTTGAATGGTTGTGGAAGGGGGAGCAATCGAGCGGGTTGCTTTGTCTTGGACGGTGTCGAGCTTCTTGAATGTTGTTGTAGCTGCACTCATCCAGGCAAGTGGAGAGTATTCCTGACTTGTGCCTTGTGGATGTAGACATTCTTTATGGGGTCAGGAGGTGAGTTACTCGCTGGAGGATTCCAAGCCACTACCCTCTGTGTAAAAAACTTGCCTCGTACATCTACTCTAAACCTTGCCCCTCGCACCTTAAACCTATGCCCCCTAGTAATTGACCCCTCTACCCTGGGGAAAAACCTCTGAAGATCCACTCTGTCTATGCCCCTCATAATTTTGTAGACTTCTATCAGGTCGCCCCTCAACCGCTGTTGTTCCAGTAAGAACAAACCAAGTTTATTCAACTGCTCCTCATAGCTAATGCCCTCCATACCAGGCAACATCCTGGTAAATCTCTTCTGCACCCTCTCTAAAGCCTCCACATCCTTCTGGTAGTGTGGCAACCAGAATTGAACACTATACTCCAAGTGTGGCCTAACTAAGGTTCTATACAACATGACTTGCCAATTCTTATACTCAATGCCCCGGCCAATGAAGGCAAGCATGCCGTATGCTTTCTTGACTACCTTCTCCACCTATCTTGCCCCTTTCAGTGACCTGTGGACCTGTACACCTAGATCTCTCTGACTTTCAATATTCTTGGCATGGTCTCGCCAATGTACCACGCTTCGGGACATCCTTTCCTGCAGCGTATGAGGTAGACAACGTTAACGCTGCTACAACGAATGAACGGACATCGCGCGACAATCACCAGGCAGGAATGTTCCCTTCCAGTCGGGGAACACTTCAGCAGTCAAGGGCATTCAGCCTCTGATCTCCGGGTAAGCGTTCTCCAAGGCAGCCTTCAGGACGCGCGACAACGCAGAATCGCCGAGCAGAAACTTCTGGCCAAGTTCCGCACACATGAGTGCGGCCTCAACCTGGACCTGGGATTCATGTCGCATTACATTCATCCCCCACCATCTGGCCTGGGCTTGCGAAATCCTACCAACTGTCCTGGTTTGAGACAATTCACACCTCTTTAACCTGGGGTAACCCCTATCTCTGGATCTGTAAAGACTTGATTACCTGCAAATGTTCGCATTCTAAGCATTGTCTGGCATCTTTGAATTTGTCTATATAGATGTTTCTGGAACATACTTCTTCATTCACTTGAGGAAGGAGCAGTGCTCTGAAAGCTAGTGTTTGAAACAAACATGTTGGACTTTAGCCTGGTGTTGTAAGTATCCTTCAGTGGGCCAACCCTGTATGTGTAAAAAGCCTTGGGATTTTCCTTAACCCTATTTGCCAATGACTTTTCGTGACCCCTTCTAGCCCTCCTGACTCCTTGTTTAAGTTCCTTCCTACTTTCCTTATATTTCACACAGGCTTCGTCTGTTCCCAGCCGTCTCGCCCTGACAAATGCCTCCGTTTTCTTTTTGACGAGGCCTACAATATCTCTCGTTATCCAAGGTTCCTGAAATTTGCCATATTTATGTCAGGAGCGATGGTTAGATCCTCTCTTGTAGGAGATGGTCATTGCCTGGCACTTGTGTGGCACGAACATAACTTGCCACTTGTCAGCCCAAGCCTGGATATTGTCCAGGTCTTGCTGCATTTGGACATGGACTGCTTCATTACCTGAGGAGTTACAAATGATGCTGAACATTGTGCAGTCATCGCAAACATCCCCACTTCTGACCTATGATGGAAGCAGATGAAGATGGTTGGACCTAGGACACTATCCCAAGGAATTCATGCAGTAATGTTCTAGAATTGAGATGATTGATCTCCAACCACCACAACCATTTTCCCTTGTGCCAGGTATGAATCTAACCAACGGAGAGTTTTCTCCCTGATTCACATTAACTCCAGTTTAGCTCGGGCTCCTTGATGCCATACTCAGACAAATGTTGCCTTGATGTCAAGCGCAGTGACTTTCACCTCACCTCTGGCATTCAGCTCTTGTGTCCATGTTTGAACCAAGGCTGCAAAGAGGTCAGGAGCTGAGTGACCTCAGCAGAACCCAAACTGAGCGTCCGTGAGCAGGTTATTGTTGAGTAAGTGCTGTTTGATAGCGCTGTTGATGGCTCCTTCCATCCTTTTACTGATAATGGAGAGTAGACTGATAGGGCGGTAATTGGCTGGGTTGGATTTGTCCAGTTTCTTGTGTACAGGATACACCTGGGCAATTCTCCACATTGCCGGGTAGATGCCAGTGTTGTAGCTCTACTGGAACAGTTTGGCTGGGGGTGCAGCAAGTTCTGGAGCACAACTTTTCAGTACTATTGCTGGGATATTGTCAGGATCTGTAGCCTTCGCAGTGTCCAGTGCCTTCAGCCGTTTCTTGATATCACGTGGAGTGAATAGTATTGGCTGAAGGCTGACATCTGTGATGCTGGGGCCCTCCGGACGAGACTGAGCTCGATCATCCACTCAGCACTTCTGGCTGAAGATTGTTGTGAATGCCTCAGCCTTGTCTTTAGTACATATGTGCTGGGCTCCTCCATCATTGAGGATGGAGATATTTTGTGGAGCCTCCTCCTCTGGTGAGATGTTTAATTGTCCACCATCATGGATGTGGCAGGATTGCAGAGCTTAGATCTGATGCATCCGTTGTGGAATTGCTTATCTGTCTATTATTTGCTGCTTATGCTATTTGACACACAAGTAGTCATGTGTCGTACTTTCACCAGATCGACACCTCATTTTTCGGTATGCCTGATATTGCTCCTGGTGTGATCACGCGCACTCTTCATTGAACCAGGGCTGATCCCCTGCCTTGATGGTAATGGTAGAGTGGGGGATATGCCGGGCCATGAGGTTGCAGATTGTGGTTAAATACAATTCTGCTGCTGCTGATGGCCCACAGCGCCTCATGGCTGCCCAGTCTTGAGTTGCTAGATCTGTTCAAAGTCTATCCCGTTTAGCATGGTGGAAATGCCACACAACACGATGGAGGGCATTCTCAATGTCAAGACGGGACTTTGTCTCCACAAGGACAGTGTGGTGGTCACTTCTACTGATACTGTCCTGGACAAATGCATCTGCAGCAGGCAGATTGGTAGGATGAGGTCAAATATGTTTTTCCCCCTTTTAAAAAAAAATTTATTCAGGCATTTTCATAAATTCAGATGAAAAATTGTACAACATTATAACGAACCAATACACACTCTCCTCCCCCCACCTACTCTCCACCATCACCACTTCTCCCATCCTGCCTTCCCCATTTGAACCCCCTTAACCTCCCCCCCCCCATTTTTCTGACCCTCCTCCTTAAATAAGTCAACGAACAGCTTCCACCTCTGAGTGAACCCATCAACAGACCCCTCAGGACGAACTTGGCCTTCTCCAGCCACAGGATTTCTGCCAGGTCACTCAGCCACATGCCCGCTTTCAGCGGCTCCGAGTCCCTCCATCCAAGTAAGATCCATCGCCGGGCTATCAGGGAGGCAAAGGCCAAGATAGCGGCCTCTCTTATCCCCTGGACTCCAGGATCTTCTGACACCCCGAATATCTTGACCTCTGGACTCGGGGCCACCTTCACCCCCAGCACCTCGGACATGATGTCCACAGTCCCCTGCGAAGACCCCTTCAGCTTCGGACATGCCCAAAACATGTGGATATGATTCATGGCCCCCCCCCCCCCGCACACTGCCCACACCTATCCTCGACCCCCTCAAAAAACCAATTCATCCGCGCTTTATGAATTACCTTAAACTGGATGAGGCTGAGCCTCGCACACGATGAGGATGCATTTACCCTGCAACCCCAGGATAAGACGGCACAGCTCTCCTCACAAAGATCTGGACCTGCAGGTTCCGAAAACTGTTTTCTCTGGGCAACTCATGCTCTTCCTCTAGGTCCTCCTCCTCCAGGTCCTCCAACTTCGCGAATCTGCCCCCTATAAATAGGTTGCGAAATCGCTCAATCCCTGTCTGCCACCATCCCTGAAACCTCACATCGAGCCCCCCCCCCCCAGTGCCCACATCGATGCACCCTCCAGTCCCAAATGCTGCCTCCACTGCTCCCACACCCTAAAGGCCAACACCACCACAGGGCTCACAGAGTGGCTGGGCAGCGAGAATTTCAGAGGTGCTGTTAACAATGCTTCAAGCCCGTTTCCCTCCAAGAAGCCGCCTCCATCTGCCTCTGCATCGACCCCTCCCCCACTACCCATCTCCTAACCATGGCGATGTTCATCACCCAGTAGTAGTTCATTATATTCGGCAACCCAGCACCCCCGCCAACCTCGCCCTTCACTCCAAATAAGCCCTCCTGACCCGCGGGATCTTTCCCGCCCACAAAAACCCAGAGATCAGCACCTTCCGGACATAGATTGGGAGACACTGAAACACGAACTGAAACCTTTCCAGCACCGTCATTTTTACTGCAATCACCCGTCCCGCCAGCAACAAAATAGCAGCACATACCCCTCTTAAAGTCCCCTTCCATCTGTGTGGTGAACCACTGTGTGCACCTGTATTAGGGGATGTAAGGTAGGGCCTGCACTACAGGTTCACCGGTAGCCCCTGCTGGCTAGCTCCGCCCACAAGGAGCCGTATAAATATGTGTGACCTCCTCTGATCTGCCATTTCGCCAGCTGCAGCAGGAGGCCACGCATCTGACTGTAATAAAACCACAGTTGTACCAATCTGAGTCTTTTGTGCAATTGATCGCTCACCCCCTCCAGGTCCATCACCACCCTTCCCATCTTGTCCTTTACTCTGACAATCTCCCTTGCTGCCTCTTGCCTCCTCAACTGGTGCGCCAGCATTCTGCTCGCCTTCTCACCGTATTCATACGCTGCCCCTCTAGCCCTCCGTAGCTGCCCCACCGCCTTCCCCATGGACACTAATCCAAACTCCATCTGGAGCCTCTGCCTCTCCTTCAACAACCCCACCTCCGGGATCTCCGAATATCTTCTATCCACCCTCAGGATCTCATCTACCAACCTTGCCGTGTCTGCCTGTTCCGTCTTCTACCTATTCTCCCGAATTGAGATAAACTCCCCCCTGACCACCGCCTGGAGTGCCTCCCACAGCTTGCCGGCCGTGACCTCCCCCGTATCATTCAGCTCCACATACCCCAGGGTGGCAGCCCTCACCTGTTCGCACACTTCCTCATCCGCCAACAACCCCACATTCAGCCTCCACTGCAGGCGCTGGGCACCCTATCCTTGCCCGCTCGTCCCCTACTCTTGGGAACTCCAGCCTATCCAAAAAGCGGTCCATCCCACCTGCTTCCCTGGGTGGCACTGCCCGGTACAGTCCCTCGTAAAAGGATCTGAACACCCCATTGATGTCCTTTCCACCCCGCACCAAGTTCCCTCCTGCATCCGTGGCTCCCCCAATTTCTCTAGCTGCCTCCCGCTTCCGGAGCTGGTGAGCCAACATCCGACTTGCCTTCTCCCCGTACTCATATACCGCTCCCTGCGCCCTCCTCCACTGCGCCTCCGCCTTCCGGGTGGTTAAAATGTCAAATTCCGCTTGGAGATTGCGCCGCTTCCTCAAAAGCCCCTCCTCCGGGGTGTCTGCATACCTCCTATCCACCCTTACCATTTCCTCCACCAGCCTCTCCCTCTCGGCCCTCTCCCCCCCTCTCCCTGTGCGCCCGAATAGATATCAGCTCCCCTCTGACTACTGCCTTTAGCGCTTCCCAAACCACCCCAGCTTGCACCTCCCCGTTATCATTGGTTTCTAGATACCCCTCTATGCCCCTACGGACCCGCCCGCACACTTCCTCCTCTGCCAAAAGCCCCACATCCAGCCTCCACAGCGGGCGCTGATCCTTCCCCTCCCCCAGCTCCAGATCCACTAAATGTGAGACATGATCAGAAATGGCTATCGCCGAATACTCCGCCCCCACTACTCTCGGGATTAGCGCCCTGCTAAACACAAAAAAATCAACCCGGGAGTACGCCTTATGAACATAGAAGAAAAAGGAGAACTCCCTACCCTCCGGCTCCAAAAACCTCCAAGAGTCCCACCCCCCCCCCCCCCCCCCCCCCCCAATCTGATCCATGAACCCCCCTCAGCACCCAGAGCGCTGCCGGCCTCCTGTGCGTCCTAGACTTCGAGCGATTCAGAGCCGGATCCAGCACCGTGTTAAAGTCCCCACCCCAGATCAATCCCCCTGTCTCTAGGTCCGGGATCAGGCCCAGCATTCGCCGCATGAAGCCCGCATCGTCCCAGTTGGGAGCATAAACATTAACCAAGACCACCCGCTCCCCCTGAAGTCTCCCACTAACCATCACATATCTACCTGCACTATCCGCCACCACTTTGGACGCGACGAACGACAGGCTCTTACCGATCAAAATTGCCACCCCACGGTTCTTCGCATCAAGCCCCGAGTGAAACACCTGTCCCACCCAACTCTTTCTTAGCCTCACCTGATCCGTAACCCTGAGGTGCTTCTCCTGGAGCATAGCCACATCCGCTCCAAACCACCTCAAGTGTGCCAAGACCCGGGACCGCTTCACCGGACCATTCAGCCTCCTCACGTTCCATGTGACCAGCCGATCCCGGGGGGGCCATCCCCCTCCCCCCACGCCGATCAGCCAGAGCTCTTCCTCAACCCACACGCGCCCAGGGAACCCCCCAAGCCCGCTCCCCACGGAGGCAGACCCCCCTCCCAACCCCCCCTTCACGATCCATTCCCTCATAGTCCCTGCAGCAACAACCCGGTACCCCCCTTCTTTCTCCCCCCCGCCCAAGCTAGGGACCCCCCCCCAGCTGCGTTACCCCTAACATTGTGCTTCCGTGAGTCAGCTGACCTGCTGACCCCAGCTACTCCCGCCATACCCACGCCCCCCCCCCCCCCCCCCCCCCCCCCCCGGACGCAACACAGTCACCAATCCCTCCCTACCAGCGGGAAGAAAGCCCGCGCTTCCAACCCGAGCTCCGCCCCTTAACCCAACACGTGGGGAAAAAGACGGACACATGACCCATCGGGACCCCAAACTACTCCCCAACCCACCAGTGGACAAAACAAAAAAAAACACCACAGTAAATAAACAACAGCCCAGAAAACAACCCCCAAAAAAACAAAATAGCGAAAACGAACAGGCAACATCAATCAGCAAACACAGCCAATATAAACGACAGGATACCCAGGAGGGCAAAGCCTCCAAACAAAGTACATTTTTCCCCAGCCCCCCAGTCCTCAGTTCGAGTCCAAGTTCTCTGCCTGGACAAAAGCCCAGGCCTCCTCCGGAGAGTCAAAATAGAGCTGGCGGTCCTTGTAAGTGACTCAGAGGCGAGCTGGCTGTAGAAGGCCAAACTTCACCCCCTTCCTATGAAGCACTCCCTTCGCTCGATTGAAGCCAGCCCTTCTCTTCACCACCTCCGCGCTCCAGTCCTGATAAATCCTAATGTCCGTGTTCTCCCACCTGCTGCTCCTCTCCTTCGCCAATCTCAACCCGCACTCCCAGTCGACCAAGCGGTGAAAACGGACCAGTACCGCCCTGGGCGGCTCGTTCGGCCTCGGCTTTCGCTGCAGCACTCGATGGCCGCCCTCCAGCTCCAAGGGACCACGAAACGACCCCGCACCCATCAGCGAGTTCAACATTAGGACCACATAGGCTCCCAAATCCGAGCCTTCCAGCCCCCCCCGAGAGGCCCAAAATCCGCAAATTCTTCCGGCGGGAGCGGTTCTCCATCTCCTCCATCCACGCCAGCCATTTCTTGTGCAGCGCCTCATGCGACTCCACTTTCACTGCCAGGCCCAAAAGCTCATCCTCGTTGTCTGAAGCCTTTTCCTGCAGCTCCCGAATCTCCACGGCCTGGGCCGTCTGAGTCGCCACCAGCTTGTCCAGCGAGGCCTTAAACGGCTCCAAGATCTCAGCTTTGAGCTCCTTGAAGGAGCGCTGAAGCAGCTCCTGCTGCTCCCGCGCCCACTGCTGCCATCTCATCCCATCATAATCTCCTTTGTTTAAGCACCAAACACTAGTGTTTGATTTTACCTTCTCACCCTCCATCTGTATTTTAAATTCCACCTGTTGCTCGCTTTGGTGAGTGTGCTTTACACTCAATTGGCTCTGTTTTATAACCTTGCTCTAGAGTCGCCAGGTATCTTTATGATACCACCACGAGGTTCAAGTTCAAGTGCTGATCAATAACTCAGTACACCAGCTAGTAAGGTTCAAATCAAAACACATTTATTAAATACACAGTCAATCGCTACTCATGCATAAATACTACAAAACTAAGCTACTTCTACCACTTCAGGCCAATACTTATCTTCTGGAAAAGGAACCCACTGGGTCAGGGAACAATGGCCTCTTGTTTAATCCTGAGACTGCAGGCTTCCAGCTGGTACGGACTAAGGGTCAGGAGCGCCTATCTCGTAGCGTGCATTGACTGGACACTTACTTGTTGGTGCAGCTGCTAGGCAGGTCTCTGTCAAGGGTTGTTTCGAGCTGCTGGGAGACCCTGCCAAGAAGGACAAGTTGAACTTGGGGCCTCTAATTCATAGTCCCCAGGGGCTTCGCGCCCTTTTGGGCGGACCCCGTACCTGACTCCAATCGATTGGATCACGTACCAATCGATCGGTTTGAATTCCCCAATGCTGGGGCTGTTTCCTGATCGCTGGGCGGTCCTTGGATGCTCGTTAGCTTCTTTTGTCTTGGACTCCTGCTGGCGCCGAGGAGTCTGGCTTTACCTTGGTCATCCTTAATTGTATCTATTGTGTCCGGGAATTGCTCATTTAATATGTATGGCTGCTGGTTTCAGTGCTGTCTGCTTTCTGCAGACTGAATACACAGAAGAACTCTGCAAACTGCTTGTTTTCTGATACTATACTGTCCGTTTTTCTTGCGTTCTTTGTGAATCTCCATTTTAACTCGGGAAGTGGCCATCCCAGGTGGCTACACATCATATTGTGATCGCTCCTTCCGAGAGGATCCCCAACTATGAGATCATTAATCAATCCTGTCTCATCACACAGGGCAGCAGGGTAGCATGGTGGTTAGCATAAATGCTTCACAGCTCCAGGGTCCCAGGTTCGATTCCCGGCTGGGTCGCTGTCTGTGTGGAGTCTGCACGTCCTCCCCCTGTGTGCGTGGGTTTCCTCCAGGTGCTCCGGTTTCCTCCCACAGTCCAAAGATGTGCGGGTTAGGTGGATTGGCCATGCTAAATTGCCCATAGTGTCCTAATAAAAGTAAGGTTAAGGGGGGGGTTGTTGGGTTACGGGTATAGGGTGGATACGTAGGTTTGAGTAGGGTGATCATGGCTCGGCACAACATTGAGGGCCGAAGGGCCTGTTCTGTGCTGTACTGTTCTATGTTCTATTTGCAAATCCACCCAATGCGGCGCGTGGTCAGAAATCACGATCGCCGAAACTCCGAGTCGATCACCCCTGCCAGCAATGCCTTCTCCAGCACAAAAAAGTCGATCTGGGAGTACACTCGGTGCACATGGGAAAAGTATGAGAATTCCTTCGCCCTCGGCCTCCCAAACCTCCACGGGTCCATCCCCCCCACGTGTTCCATAAACCCCTTCAGCCCCTTCACTGACCTCGGGCTCGACTGGTCCAAACCCGGTTCAGTAACAACGTTGAAAGGGTGGCACGGCGGCGCAGTGACTCACCCCGGGTCACTGTCCATCTGGGGTTTGCACATTCTCCCCGTGTCTGCGTGGGTTTCACCCCCATAACCCAAAAGATGTGCAGGATAGGTGGATTGGGCACACTAAATTGCCCCTTAATTGGAAAAAAAAATTGGGAACGCTAAATTTATACTTAAAAGAGTAATCATGTTGAAATCCTATCTCCCTCCCCCCCCCCCCCCCCCCCCCCCCATGATCATCCAGTGCGAATCTTCTCCAGAACCCGCCTCATGAAATCTGTATCATCCCCCAATTTGGGGCATAAACATTTACCACGACTACTGGCATCCCCTCCAGCTTCTCACTCACCATCACAAATCTATCTCCCGGATCTGCCACAATATTCCCACCTTGAACGTCATCCGCTTATTAATCAGCACCGTTACCCCCTTGTCTTCATGTCCAGTCCTGAGGGGAACACATGCCCCACCCATCTTTTCCTCAACCTTGTCTTGTCCCCTATCTTTAACTGCGTATCCTGCATAAAGGCCATGTCCGCTTTCAGTCTCTTCAGTTGCGCAAACACACGTGACCATTTGACCGGTCCATTCAGCCCCCTCACATTCCATGATCCCCTGACGATCAACCACATTCCTTTTTGGCCACCCCCCAGTCCGTGTGTGCCACGCAACCCTCTGGGCCCATCCTCGGATGTCCAGCATGATCGATCCTTTTACAACTCAGCCACTTCAATCACACCCTTGTCAGCAACCTTCCTTCCCCTTTTCCCCCACTCCCAAACAAAGCACAACCCCATCCCACTCCCTGCACGTTCCTCCTGACAACTCCTCACTGCACTCCCATTAACTAGCCCACCCAGTGAGCATGCTGTACGGCACGGCTGCCGTCGTGCACATGCGCGGCCATGGTCCCACCCATTCTGTGGCCATATCTGCAGCTAAAGCCGGGGGCTTTACGCGCCGCGGCTGCTAGCCCCCACCACCAGGACGGGGGCAGAGCCGACCAGACAGATCCTGCGGACATAGCACCCAGCCCTAAGTGGATTCCAAGCAGTCAAGTGTGAGATTGGAATGTTTGTAAACATTAAGGTTTCATCACTTAAGAGTCACTGATCCACGAAGGGAGATGAATGAATCAGGGCTGCAGTTAATTTGTGGAAGCTGTCAATCACAGCCCACTACTAGAAAGTTATGAACAGCTTGCAGCTAATGGATCTGCGGAATTGAAACACAGATCACAGCTGTTCACCTTCCAGCAATGGAGCTGTGGAGCCTCCAGGTAAACATTACAGCTTGAATTAATGTTTTTCACTTCCCCTATCTGGATGTTTGCTACCTTCCAGACAGGGGTCTCTTTTCTGGGAGGGTTGGGTGGGGGGAGGGTGTTCTCTAGTCAGGGGGTCCCTGTAAGGGGTCCCTTTAGTCAAGGGGTCCCTGTAGGGGAGGACCAATAGTTAGGGGGTCCCTTCAGTTTGGGGGTCCTGGGGCGGGGTGTCTCCCTATTCATGGGGTCCCTGGGAAGGGGTAAGAGGCGGGTCCGGTGGAAGAGAGGTGGGCATTGTGTGGAGGGGGGAAGAGGGCGGCCCTCGGATGGACTTTGGGGGCAACTCCCCTAAGGGGTTACACCCCTGACCCACTGTGAGGTCCACCAAGTCAGGGCCACCACGTGAGGGGACTAGAGAATCATGGGTAGGCCGGAGACTGGTGCCAGGCCCACTACATCCTCCCACTGGCACACGGCAGTGAAACACATCCCCGGCACCATTGGGGGGATGGAACATCGCCCAGCGCCGATCCTGATTTTCCCCCGATGCCCGATTCTCCCTTCTGTCAGGAAAGGGACTTCAGATATCGCAGGATGTAGAATCCAGCCCAATATCTTACATTTAGACAGCACCTTTAAAGTGATGAAGCATCTCAAGCACTTCACAGTATTATCAGACAGAATTTGACGCTGAGACACATAAAGAGAGACCAGGATTGGTGCCTGGAAGCTTTGTCGAAGAGGTCATTTTTTAAAGAGCATCTTAAGGAGAAACAGGTGGAGAGGTGTAGGGGGAAAATTGCAGTGCTTAAGTCATTGACATTTGAAGGCCGTTTTAGTCAACTTATTTTGCACCAAAAGTTAGATGGGTTGCCCACTGTGCTACCTGTCCTCTTCGAAACACGGTAGCACGGTAGCA
This sequence comes from Scyliorhinus canicula, assembly GCF_902713615.1. Classification (NCBI taxonomy): domain Eukaryota; kingdom Metazoa; phylum Chordata; class Chondrichthyes; order Carcharhiniformes; family Scyliorhinidae; genus Scyliorhinus; species Scyliorhinus canicula. The sequence goes on from NC_052147.1 coordinate 173,362,809, forward strand.
TGGTGGTTAGCATAAATGCTTCACAGCTCCAGGGTCCCAGGTTCGGTTCCCGGCTGGGTCATGTCTGTGCGGAGTCTGCACGTCCTCCCCGTGTTTGCGTGGGTTTCCTCTGGGTGCTCCGGTTTCCTCCCACAGTCCAAAGATGTGCGGGTTAGGTGGATTGGCCATGCTAAATTGCCCGTAGTGTCCTAAAAAGTAAGGTTAAGGGGGGGTTGTTGGGTTACGGGTATAGGGTGGACACGTGGGTTTGAGTAGGGTGATCATTGCTCGGCACAACATCGAGGGCCGAAGGGCCTGTTCTGTGCTGTACTGTTCTATGTTCTAAACACCACATCACCTGACTGTATTTTTTCGGCTCAAATTAATAACTACCTTAACATTTCTAATTGCACAGAGGCAAAAGGAATGCAGAACAACCAGTACTTAATTTGAATACTGCTTTAATCCACCTCAAAAGAAGAAAAGTGACTGAATTCTCGTGTCATTTTTAGAATCCTTCAGATTCTTCGGAGTTTACAATGTGGGCACGTGACAAAGTCACTTCCCATGACTCCACTGTGACAAAGAATTGGCATAAAAGAATGGAAACTACAGAATAGAGTCAATTGCACTTATATTTCATGCAGAATTCTGACACTTCAATTACAATCAGTTCATTTATCCAGGAATAATTTTTTTGTGACAATTTTAGTTTTCAGCCAGAGTGTGAACTGCTGACTTCAGACATTTTGCAGGATCTTGTTATCTTCCAACATCTCACTTGGATGTCAAATAATTGGAACTTGAGACCAACTCTCAGTCCGTGTTAAACAAATGAGCAGGCGTAGACCATTCAACCCCTCAAGCCTGCAATGCCATTCAATGCTATCATGGCTGATCGTGAACCTCAGCTATACTTTCCTGGCACTTCTCATATCTCTCGATTCCATGAAAGATCAATAATCTATCTTTTGCGAGGGCCACAAAGAATCCAGCACAAGTTTGTAGAACAGAAAGAAAACTTTATTTACAATAACATATATATATATATACAACAGCAGCAGTAACTCCCTTGCTGCTGACTCCTCTCTAGCTGGTTCCATACTGGCCAGCTCTATTTGTGCAGGGAATCTGCTAATGATTTCCCGCCCCCCTCATTGGGGAAGCTCATACTCCCTAGGGATTGTGGTATTGCTATTAGTCCTCAGCCACTGGTAAGCAGGCAGGTTATAACATCCCCCCCCCCCCCCCCCCCCCCGCAAAAGTCCAAGGAATCCACCGAAGACCTTGGTGAAGGAGGGCATTGGACCCATTTTGCCGCAGGCCGGACACCATTTGCACGAGGCGCTGGCTCGGGCAGCGTGTAACGAGGCGGAGAATGGCGCTTCCGTGATGAACGGCGTAACAGTTGTACATCCACGGCCCGTGGGACCGAGGACTCCCCCTCCGAGGCATCCTGTGTCTCTATCTCGGAGTCGTAGTCCAAAGCCTCTGTCATCTTGGCGTCCCTATCTCCATGTGGTTCTGCAACGAGCTGCGCAGGCTTTGAGTGTGGCGCCAGAGGAAGATTGTGAGGAACACCCTCCACTGTGTCTGGTCTTTGCAGCTGTAGAAGTGAGCTCCGGGGGCAGGGAATCTTTGGAAGCGGCGGCCTTCTGGACCGAACGTGGTCTAAATGCTTGCGCTGGAGACGACCCTGGGCTTGCACCTGGTAAGAGATATGGCATATACTGTTCATCTTCATAAACCTCACAAACTCCTCACTTGTGAAAGGAGTGCCGTTGTCCGTGACGAGCACCTCGGGGAGGCCATGCGTACTGAAAGACAAACTCATCTTCTCGATTGTTGCGCAGGACATTATGCCTACCATTTTATGTACCTCTAGTCATTTAGACTGGACATCGATTAATAGATTACGCTTACATTATCAAGTAGGCCTACATTAACACTGTAATGAAGTTACTGTGAAAAGCCCCTAGTCGCCACATTCCGGCGCCTGTTCGGGTACACGGAGGGAGAATTCAGAATATCCAAATTACCTAACAGCACGTCTTTTGGGATTTGTGGGAGGAAACGGGAGCACCCGGAGGAAACTCACGCAGACACAGGGAGAATGTGCAGACTCCGCACAGACAGTGACCCAAGCTGGGAATTGAACCTGGGACCCTGGAGCTGTGAAGCAACAGGGCTAACCACTGTGCTACCGTGCCGCCCACTATAGCAGCCTTTCGAGCAGTAATTTTCCATTTTGTGCCTTGTAAATTGTGAATTTCAGATAATTTATCAACATTACATGCTTGTTGTCATAAGTTAAAGAGCAGTACAGCAGACTGTCAAGCAGTGATTTGGGGTTTCTGTGCCTTGCATTGTGTGAGTTGAAAGTGGGCGGGGTCAGGAGGCCAATTACGTCATTCAGGATGGTGTTTGACGTCATTGTGGCGGGGCTTTTTATTATTGGGCTGGATATCGATGTCACTGGGGGGAGGGGCTCAATGTCATTAGTGGCGACCACCACGTCACTCGGGCCAGGGTGCGACATGAGGCCCTGCAAAGAGGGAGAGCACGGGCCCCCCAACAGTGTAAGTCCGCCTCTGGTTATCTGACCACCTGATCCTGTAAATTCATGGATTGAAGCGGGGAGATGGACTAGAGATAGTACTGTAGTAGTGACAATGTCATAATAGCAATAATGTGGAAACAACAATGTAAATGTAAGAGACTGATGAGACTGTGGTGGCATGGTATGAGATGGGCTGCATGGTAGCACAGTGGTTAGCCCTGTTGCTTCACAGTGCCAGGGTCCCAGGTTCGATTCCTGTTTGGGTCACTATCTGTGCGGAGTCTGCACGTTCTCACCGTGTCCGCATGGGTTTCCTCTGGGTGCTCCGGTTTCCTCCCACAGTTCAAAGATGTGCAGGTTAGGTGCATTGACCATGCTAAATTGCCCTTAGTGTCCCAAAAAGGTCAGGTGGGGTTACTGGATTATGGAGATTGGGTGGAGATGTGGGCTTAGGTAGAGTACCCTTTCCAAGGGCCGGTGCAGATTCAATAGGCCGAATGGCGTCCTTCTGCACTGTAAATTCTATGCAAGGCAATGGAAGGCATGAAGTAAACTGGTGTTTCTGTATATGCATTGGATAAAGACTGGGGATGTGCAGTATATGGGTCTAGCATTTATAGGATTAATATGGGACTGAGTACAATGCTGCCAAACAGTATGGTATTGAGCAGAGACACCTAAAGACTTAGACATGGATGTAACTCCTTGCTTGCACCCTTTACTGTATATATAGTTACTAATAGTTAACAAAAAAACTTACTGTTAACCTACGATTAAGAGCACTTCTTTTGGAGACACAGTTCTATAACCAACACCTTCCAAACAGACTGATTGTAGTCCCAGCTCTGACAACTTCTGTTAATGGCTCTGCTGGGACTACAGAGCTGGTGGTCAATCAGATTGACCAACAGCTCTCTGAGGCTGGACTCGACGGAATCATCCCAGATCTCGGCAGCGTCTAATGTTGTGCTGGGAAAGCGACGTTGAACCCACTGATGTCAATAGCGTGTTTTTCCAACATATTGTGTGCCACTTAGTTCAAAGAACAGGCAAGCATGGGTTTAACATCGAATTGCTGGCGGGGCTGCCTCTTATTCGCCACTCGCTGTGACCTCAGAGCTTCAGTAATCCATGTGCAATATTTGAAGTGTGCCCCTGCACAGAGCTAGCACTCCACACGTGACAGGAAGCTCCCGCAGCATCCTAGCTAGCAAATGGATGCCCAATCTTCAGTTTGTTTGAGGCCTGACCAAAGCAACACCACATCCGCCCCACACCACTTGACAGAGTGGTGACAGCTTCAGCCACTCAATTGCACCCTGTGCTCCAGAGACAGAGATGGGGCCCATCTTAATTTTTGGACGTCACGCCCCTCCCGCCCCGTCGAGCTTTGTCCCACGCAAGCTACTAAAATACACAAATTGATCACTGCTTTTTAAAAACACACCAGTTTAAATAATTGCAAATTAAAATCCAGGCTTACCTATTGTCAGACTGACACTAAAGATGACCAATATTATGATGTGTGTCTTGAGGCTGTTATGGGCCAGGGTTTAGAGAACCCCAAAGTGTATCATGGAGTTCACCTGACGCACAACTTTTAATAGATTGTGGTATGGGGAGTACACGGGCTTACTCTGCAGGTGTGGTGCAAACAGAAATCTACAGTACTTTTAAATTAAAACAATGTTTATTTATGAAACCAGTTAACACTTCATAAACCCACAGTAAACATCTTAACAACTATCACTGCCTATAAATCCCCAAAGAATACAGTACTCGATAGATAACCCGTAATAAATTCCCAAACAACATCCGAAAGACAAAAGACCCTTTTTAACACATAAATTCACTATTGAGAGCAGTCAGCACTTTGAAATCACCCAATTGATTTGGAGACTGTCTTTAGTTTGCAGAGAGCCTCATACAGCTCGTTTTGCATGCAGCTATCCAGCTCTCAAAACGAAACTAAAACGCACCCTGTAGCAAACATCCTAAAACGAAAGTAAAACAGACAGACAGCCCAGCTCCACCCACTCTCTGACATCACTGCAGCTCTCTAATAAACACTCATTTCTTAAAGGTACATCCAGTACAGCAATTTTACAAACTCCCATTTCGTAAAAGGTACACCCAGTACAACTATTCTATAAACATCCATTTTTTAACATGACACCTGCCCACAAGAAAAAAAAATAAACCATCAACTTCAAGATGGTTTCATTTTTTACCTTTTCACTTTCCTTTAACAAACATGGACAATGAATATACGTTTTTTTCAACAAAACAAAACACGCAAACATTTAATAATAAGTCCATTTTTATTCTTCTTCCTCCAACTGTCTCTTTGAACAAGAAGGTCTCTGCACGATCCACCCATTTCTCTAAGCCTCGGCATTTCTCTTTAAAGTCAGATACTTCAGTTCAATCTGATCACAGAGTCCCTTGTAATTCTCCAACACAGGATCATTGGTTATCACAGCTTTCAGGCAGCCAAATGCCTGTTGAAACTCTGCTGTCCACAGAAAGTTTTGACGTTTCTTCAGCAAGTCCATCAGTGGAGCAACCACGTGACAAACATTTTGCACAAATGTTCGATCAAATCCACTCATGCCAAGAAATCGTATTATTTCCTTTTGTGTCGATGGTATTGGAAACTCCTCAATAACTGTTGGTTTCACATCCCGTGTGACCATTCGACCCTGTCCGATTCTATGGCCAAGGAAAGTGACTTGGGCTTTTCCAAATTCACTTTTGGCTAGGTTTACCACCAAACCTGCCTCCTGCAGTCGATCGAATAACTCCATCAGATGTTTTAAATATTCTTCCCATGTCTGGCTGAAATCGCACAATTGCGTAATCCTAAAACGACCTTGTTAGTTAACCGTTGAAATGTGGCTGGAGCGTTTTTCATGCCAAATGGCATAACTTTGAATTGGTATATACCATCTGGAGTCACAAAAGCTGAAATCTCCTTCACCCTGTCGGATAAAGGTTCCTGCCTGTAACCTTTAAGTAAATCTAGTTTGGAAATAAAAGCTGAATGTCCCACTTTCTCAATGCAATCCTCCAAACGTGGAATAGGATAAGAGTACGTTATTGTAACTGCATTAACCTTTCTATAGTCCACACACAACCGTTGGGTACCATCTGGTTTTGATACCATCACAATGGGTGAGCTCCATTGGCTGCAACCCGTTTCAATTGTGCCATTTTTAAGCATACTCTCAATCTCTTTGTTAACCTGTGCCAATTTTAAAGGGTTAAGTCTAAATGGATGTTGTTTGATTTGAACAGCATTTCCCACATCTACATCATGTATAGCCATTTTAGCACTTCCCAATTTATCTCCACAAACTTGCCCATGTGATGTCAATAACTATTTAGGTCAGTCTGTTTTTCCTCTGGAAGGTAACTCAACAATCTATCTCAATTTTTAAGAACATCCTCGTTTTCCAATTTAATTTGAGGTATGTCAAATTCCAAGTCATCTGGATTTGGGTCCTCACTTTGAGTTAGAATCATTAAAACCGCCTCCCATTTCTCTCCTTCCCTGTCAAAGTAACTTTTACGCATATTCACATGACACACACAGTGAGTTTTCCTTCTATCTGGCGTTCTTACGACATAATTCACCTCACTTAATTTCCTTTCAATCTGATAAGGTCCTCAAAACCTTGCTTTTAAAGGTTCACTTACCACTGGTAACAAGACTAAAACTTTATCTCCACAGGCAAAACTATGAACTTTGGATTTCTTGTCCGCTACCCGTTTCATCACATGTTGTGCACCTTTTAAATGCTGTCTAGCCAATTCCCCTGCTCTATTTAATCGTTGCCTTAAATTTGACATGTAATCCAATAATGTAAGTTCCGATTTCTCACTCACCAATTTTTCCTTAATCAATTTAAGTGGTCCTCTTACCTCATGACCAAAAATTAGTTCAAAGGGACTGAATTTGGTTGACTCATCAGGTGCAGCCCTAATTGCAAACAGTCCGAATGGAAATCTTTTATCCCAATCGCAACATGCAATATGCAACTCGCGACACCGCCTTTCTATACCCTACCAGCAACACTACTGGATCAACTTCTGTCCACTTTTCATCCGCCTGCATATGTAAAGGTCTCCATTTTCTCATCAACCTTCCCAGTGCTTTTCTTCCACCACCAACACTGTGACTTTACATGGCCTAGTTTATTACAGTGAAAACATCTGAAACTTTTAATGTCTCTTCCACCCTCCTGGATTTCTTTTTTAATCTGAGGTATACTCTCCTTATTATCTCCCATCAGATCACCATTACCTTTACCACTTGAGTATTTCTCATGTCCCCAGTTTCTATCCCTCACAGGCTGAAACTGATGTTGGAAGCCAAACTTTAATTTATGAACTAATTCATAATCATCTGCCATTTCTACTGCTAATCTCACAGTTTTAACCCTCTGCTCTTCTACGTGAGTTCTCACTACATCAGGAATTGAATTTTAAACTCCTCCAAAAGTATAATTTCTCTGAGAGCTTCATACGTTTGGTCTATTTTCAAAGCCCTTATCCACCTCTCAAAAGTACTCTTGTTTGATCCTTTCAAACTCCATTTATGTTTGACCAAATTCTTTCCTTAAATTTCTAAACCTTTGTCTGTCGGCTTCAGGCACAAGTTTATATGCACCTAAGATGGCTTTTTACTTGCTCATATGACCCAGATACATCCTCTGGTAGTGATGCAAACACTTCACTGGCCGTACCTACCAGCTTTGTTTGAATCAGTAATACCCACATCTCTGGTGGCCATTTCATTTGTTTAGCTACCTTCTCAAGTGAAATGAAAAGGGCTTCTACCTCCTTCTCATCAAAGTTTGGCAATGCTTGGACATGTTTAAATAGATCTCCACCAAGCCTTCGACTATGAAGCTCTTTCGCTTTATTCTCATCACCATCCTCCAACTGTCGGTTTTTCTTTCCAGCCGCCAATCATAACTGACTGTCATGTTTCATGGCCATTTTCTGAAGTTCAAACTCTCTCTCTTTATCCCTTTCCTCTTTCTCTTTTTCCCTTTCCTCTCACTCTTTTTATTTTTCCCTGATCTGTATCCCCCTTTCCCTTTCTTTTTGTTCTGCTAGGGCCATTCTTTCTTTTTCTCTCATTTAATATTCAAGCTGCTTTAATTATTTTTCATGTTCAAGTTGCTTAATCTGCAACTGGATCTTTGACATTTCCAATGAGTCAGACTGTATCTCAGGCAATTTTAAATGCTTATGAAACCAGGTGAGTACCATAAGTACCTCACCTTTTCGCATTTTGTCAGGTAATGTTAACTGCAATGGTTTTGCCAAATCGAAAAGTCTGTTTTTAGTCTCTGTCCGTAAGGTACTGCGTGTGACCATCTCCACCCCCAAAAACGTCCGAGCCTCTAAAAGAGCCATTGTCCACAGCACACTCCCCACTTAAACTGGAATACCACACCTGAAAAGTACCCACAATATGCTCAACCCTCACCGTCTTTAAGTTCACTAAGCCAATCCAATAGATAGACTTTTATCACCCTCGAGCCCCCAATTTGTTATGGGCCATGGTTTAGAGAACCCCAAAGTGTATCATGGAGTTCACCTGACCCACAACGTTTAATGGATTGTGGTTATGAGGAGCACACGGGCTAACTCGGCAGGTGTGATGCAAACAGACATCTACTTGTACAGAAATTACTTTGAAATTAAAACAACGTTTATTTATGAAACCAGTTAACACTTTATAAACCCACAGTAAACATCTTAACAACTATCAACACCAATAAATCCCTAAAGAATACAGTATTCGACAGAAAACCCTTAATAAATTCCCAAACAACATCTGGAAGACGAAAGACCCTTTTTAACACAAAGATCAGGTTTAAATTCACTATTGAGAGCAGTCAAACATCCTAAAATGAAAGTAAAGCAGACAGACAGCCCAGCTCCACCCACTCTGTGACATCACTGCAGCTCTCTAATAAGCACCCATTTCCTCAAGGTACATCCAGTACAGCAAATTTATAAACCCCCATTTCTTAAAGGGTACACCCAGTAGGACTTCCGGTTGCGGCTGTGCAGAGCTAAGCCGCATGTTCGGCAGCTCCCGCTAGGAACGGACTTTTGGGCTCTTTTTAGGGCCCCCAGCGGTACTTGATCGAGGGTTCCCGACTTGGGAAGGTGTCAGCAGCAGATCCCCAGTGTTCTATGGTCTGGACTAGGAGTGGGGCCAGCAAAAAAGCGGTGGCAGCGCCTAGGAAAAAGCGGGGGAAGAAAAACAAGATGGCGGCCGGCGGAGGCCTCGAGGAATGGAGGCGGTTGGTGTAGGAGCAGCAGGGGACTCTCCAGCGCTGCTTTTGGGAGCTCAAAGTGGAGCTGCTAGACTCGCTGAAGGCTACTACTGACAAGCTGCTGGAGACGCAGACAGCCCAGGGGGTGGCAATTCGGGAGCTCTGACAAAAAGCCTCCGAAAGAGAGGATGAGGCCTCGGACCTCGTTGTAAAGGTGGAGATGCATGAGGCGCTCCATAGGAAGTGGCAGGAGCGGTTCGAGGAGATGGAGAACCGGTTGAGGCAGAAAAAATTGCGGATCCTGGGCCTCACGGAAGGGCTGGAGGGGTCAGACCGGGGGACCTATGTGGTCGCCTTGCTGAACTCGCTGATGGGAGTTGGGTCCTTCCAGGGGCCCCTGGAGCTGGAGGGGGCTCAGAGAATACTGGCCAGGAGGCCCAAGCCGAATGAGCCGCCGCGGGCGGTGCTGGTGCGGTTCCATCGGTTCGTTGACCGAGAGTGGGTGCTTAGGTGGGCCAAGAAGGAGCGGAGTAGCAAGTGGGAGAACACGGTGGTGCGGATCTACCAGGACTGGAGTGCGGAGGTGGCTAAGCGGAGGGCTGGGTACAACCGGACGAAGGCGGTGCTCCACAGAAATAGTGTGAAGTTTGGCATGTTACAGCCGGCGCGTTTGTGGGTCACCTACAAGGACCGGCACTTTTACTTTGAGTCCCCGGAGGAGACATGGGCCTTTGTGCAGGCCGAGAAGTTGGACTCTAACTGAGGGTCGGGGGCGGGGGTTTGTATGTAACTGTGTTAATTTTTGGTGGGGGGGGGGGTTCTCTGTTTTATGCTGGTTGTGTATTGGTACTAGGGCGGGTGGGGCGCTGTCTTTTTGCGTGGGTTCGGTGGATGGGCTCGAGTTGGGAGGTAGACTTGGAGTGTGGGGAGCTGGTGGTGGGGGCCGACAACGGGAGCTACCCGAGAGGAGGCGGGGTCGGGCAGGGTGAAAGCACAGGCTTTTCTTTGTTTTCCCGCGCTGATTGTGGATGGGGGCGGGGTCGGAGCTGAGAAGCACGGGCTTTTTTCCCGTGCGAGAGCGGGAGGGGGACGAGGAGGGTCTGCTGATGGGCATGGGGGAGGAGAAGTAGCCCCACATTGGGAGGGGTCGGAGGTGTGGCGGGAGTCGCCGGGGTCAGCAGAAGTTAGCTGGCTCACGGGAGTGCTATGGAGGGAGTAACGCGGCTGGGAGGGGTCCTAGCCTGGGGGGGATGGGAGGGGGGGGGGGGAGGGGTTACCGGGTTGCTGCTGAAATGGCCAGGAAGGAGCTGGAGGATGCAGGGGGGCCAGGGTGGGGGTTTGCCGCCGTGGGGAACGGGTCGAGCGGGTGGGTGCTGGCCTGGGGATGGGTTATGGCTAGTCGGCAGGGGAGCCCTCTGATCTGGCTGATAACTTGGAATGTGAGGGGGCTGAATGGGCCGGTCAAACGGGCCGGGGTGTTTACGCACCTGAAGGGGCTGAAGGCGGACGTGGCTATGCTCCAGGAGACGCACCTGAAGGTGGCGGACCAGGTTAGACTGAGGAAGGGATGGGTAGGCCAAGTGTTTCATTCAGGGCTGGATGCAAAGAACCGGGGGGGGGGGGGGGGGGGGGGGGGGGCGATTCTGGTGGGAAAAAGGGTGTCGTTTGAGGGGTCAAAGGTGGTGGCTGATAGTGGCGGGAGGTAAGTGATGGTGAGCGCCAAGCTGCAGGGGGAGGGGGTGGTGCTGGTGAATGTCTATGCCCCGAAATGGGATGATGCGCATGTTGGGCCGCATTCCAGATCTGGAGACGGGGGGCCTGATATTGGGGGGGGGGACTTTAATACAGTGCTGGATCCCCCATTGGATCGATCCATGTCCAGGACGGGCAGGAGGCCAGCGGCGGCTAAGGTGTTGAGGGGGTTTATGGACCAGATGGGAGGGGTGGATCCTTGGAGGTTCACGAGGCCGAGGGCCAGGGAGTATTCATTTTTCTCCCATGTGCATAAAGCCTATTCCTGGATCGATTTTTTTGTTCTGAGCAGGGGGCTGATTTCGAGGGTGGAGGATGCCGTGTATTCGACCATGGTTATTTCGGATCATGCCCTGCACTGGGTGAACCTTGAGCTGGGGGAGGAGAGGCACCAGCGCCCGCTCTGGCGCCTGGAGGTGGGACTGCTGGCGGATGAGGAGGTGGGCGGGCGGGTTCGGGGGTGTATCAAGAGGTACTTAGAGACTAATGATAATGGGGAGGTCCGAGTGGGGACGGTTTGGGAGGCATTGAAGGCGGTGATTAGAGGGGAGTTGATTTCCATCCGAGCCCATAGGGAGAGGGGAGAGAAAAGAGAGAGGGAGAGGTTGGCGGGGGAGATGGTGAGGGTGGACAGGAGATACGCGGAGGCTCCGGAGGGGGGATTGCTGGGGGAGCGGCGTAATCTTCAGGCCAAGTTCGACTTACTGACCACCAGAAAGGCGGAAGCTCAGTGGAGGAAGGCACAGGGTGCGGTGTACGAATATGGGGAGAAGGCGAGTAGGATGCTGGCGCATCAGCTTCGTAAGCGTGACGCGGCCAGGGAGATTGGTGGAGTGAAGGATATGGGAGGAAATGTGGTGCAAAGGGGGGGTGGACATTAATGGGGTCTTCAGGGACTTTTATGGAGAATTGTACCGGTCTGAACCCCCGGTCGAGGGGGGGGGGGAGGGGGGGGGGGGGGAATGGGGCGCTTTTTGGACAAGCTGATATTTCCGACGGTGGAGGAGGGACAGGTGGAGGGGCTGGGGGCGCCGATTGAGCTGGTCACTGGGATAGGCAGCATGCAGTCGGGGAAGGCGCCGGGGCCGGATGGGTTACCGGTCAAATTTTATAAAATGTACGCAGACCTGCTGGGCCCCCTGCTGGTTAGGACCTTTAACGAGGCAAGGGAGGCGGGGGGGGGGGGGGGGGGGGGGGGGGCTTTGGCCCCGACTATGTCACGGGCACTGATTTCCTTGATCCTTAAGTGGGACAAGGACCCCCTGCAGTGTGGATCATATAGGCCGATCTCGCTGTTAAATGTGGATGCCAAGCTGTTGGCGAAGATCTTGGCCACAAGTATAGAGGACTGTGTGCCGGGGGTCATTCATGAGGACCAGACAGGGTTTGTGAAGGGAAGGCAGCTGAACACCAATATACGTAGGCTTCTGAATGTTATAATGATGCCGGCGGTTGAAGGGGAGGCGGAGATAGTGGTAGCACTAGACGCGGAGAAGGCCTTTGATAGGGTTGAGTGGGGGTACTTGTGGGAGGTGCTGGAAAGGTTTGGGTTCGGGGAGGGGTTTGTCAGTTGGGTTAGGCTGCTATATGAGGCCCCGATGGCGAGCCTAGCCACGAATAGGAGGAGATCGGAGTACTTTCGGTTGCACCGGGGGACGAGACTGGGGTGTCCCCTGTCCCACTTGCTCTTTGCGTTGGCAATTGAGCCCCTGGCCATGGCGTTGAGGGAGTCGGGGAATTGGAGGGGTCTGGTGCGGGGTGGGGAGGAGCACCAAGTGTCACTTTACGCAGATGACTTGTTGCTATATGTGGCGGACCCAGTGGGGGGAATGCCGGAGGTGATGAAGATTCTTAGGGAATTTGGGGGCTTTTCAGGGTACAAGCTCAACCTGGGTAAGAGTGAGTTGTTTGTCGTGCACCCGGGGGGTCAGGAGGAGGGGATTGGTAGGCTCCCACTGAAAAAGGCAGGGGGGAGCTTTAGGTACCTGGGAGTCCAGGTGGCTAGGAGCTGGGGGGCCCTTCACAAACTTAACCTCACAAGGCTGGTGGAGCAAAAGGAGGAGGAGTTTAAGAGATGGGACATGTTGCCGCTGTCGCTGGCGGGCAGGGTGCAGTCAGTCAAGATGACGGTGCTCCCGAGGTTTTTGTTCTTGTTCCAGTGCCTCCCATCCTTATCCCGAAGGCCTTTTTTAGGAGGGTCAACTAGAGTATTACGGGATTTGTATGGGCGCATGGGACTCTGAGGGTGAGAAGGGTGTTTTTGGAGGGGGGCAGGGATAGGGGGGGGCTGGCACTGCCCAACCTCTGTGGGTACTATTGGGCTGCCAACGCAGCAATGGTGCGTAAGTGGGTAATAGACGGGGAAGGGGCAACATGGAAGAGGATGGAGATGGCGTCCTGTGTGGACACGAGCCTGGAGGCGCTGGTAACGGCGCCGTTGCCGCTCCCTCCAACGAGGTATACCACGAGCCCGGTGGTGGCAACTACCCTCAAAATTTGGGGGCAATGGAGACGGCATAGGGGGGTGGGGGGGGGCTCGACGGAGTCCCCGATACGGGCGAACCACCGGTTTGCTCCAGGGAGCAGTGATGGTGGGTTTCTTAGCTGGCACAGGGTTAAGTATTAGGAGGTTGGAGGACCTGTTTGTAGATGGGAGGTTTGGGAGCTTCGGTGTTAGAGGGGAAGTTTGGGCTCCCCCCGGGGATCATGTTTAGGTACATGCAGGTTAGGGCGTTTGCCAGGCGGCAAGTGGAGGGGTTCCCTCTGTTGCCCCCACATGGGGTACAGGACAGGGTGCTCTAGGGGGTGTGGGTTGGAGGAGGGAGGATTTTGGACGTGTACCACGTAATGCAGGGGGTAGACGAGGCCTCGGTGGAGGAGCTGAAGGGTAAATGGGAAGAGGAGCTGGGTGAGGAGATTGAGGAGGGGACGTGGGCGGATGCCCTGGAAAAGGTAAATTCCTCCTTTTCTTGTGCGAGGCTTAGCCTCATACAGTTCAAGGTGCTACATAGGGCTCATATGACCGGGGCAAGGATGAGCTGGTTCTTCGGGGGCGAAGACAGATGTGCTAGGTGCTCGGGGAGCCCAGCGAACCATGCCCATATGTTCTGGGCATGTCCAGTGCTGGGGGTATTTTGGAAGGGAGTAGCAAGCACGGTGTCGAAGGTGGTAGGATCCAGGGTCGAGCCAGGCTGGGGGCTCGCGATATTTGGGGTCGCAGTAGAGCCGGGAGTGCAGGAGGCGAAAGAGGCCGGTGTCCTGGCCTTTGCGTCCCTAGTAGCCCGGCGGAGGATTTTGCTTCAGTGGAAGGAAGCGAGGCCCCCAAGCATGGAGGCCTGGATCAATGATTATGGCGGGGTTCATTAAATTGGAGAGGGTGAAATTTGCCCTGAGGGGATCAGTACAGGGGTTTTTTTAGATGGTGGCAGCCTTTCCTTGACTTCCTGGCAGAACGGTAGGCAAATTGGCCGGCAGCAGCAGCAATCCCGGGGGGAGGGGGGGGGGTGTGTTTCGGTGGAGGGGAGGAATGTGTACATGTGTTTGTCGAATATGCCGGGGGCTAACCTATTCCTTCTTTTTGTAATTACTGGGGGGGGGGGGGGGGGGGGGGTTTTCTTTTTTTTTCTTATTTTTGATTTTGTTGTTAATACTGTTTTCTTGTTGATATTTTCTGTTTTTGATATTTTGTGAAAATCTCAATAAAAATTATTTAAAAACAAAAAAGGTACACCCAGTACAGCTATTTTATAAACACCCATTTCTTAAAGGTACCCTCATATGACAAGGCGAACAAACATGGATCTTGTTGCTGAGCGATGAGATTGAAAAATCAGCTGATGATATCACTGCAGAACAGACCAGTGGGGACAGAATGACCCAGTCCAGTCCAGGAGCAAATACACCAATGAATAAGTTGTGTTCGCTGCCATTCAGTACATTTCAGAATCTCATTCAGTTTCAAAAGTTAGTTTCCTTACTTCATCTCACAAAATCAAAGTCAGTGCCGTAAATTCAGGTGAGTGGAGTGTCCAGTGAGTCCAAGTCCAATAGCAGTAACTTTGTCGGCAGGATTTTGTTCTTTGTCTGAGAAGAAACTTTCTGAAGGCCAATCCTGACAGCGATAGCGGTTAGAACTATCAGCATGTGACCAGCTGCAGCATTATATCAGACTAGCAACGGTCCATTTTGAGAAACAGAATTTAAACAAGAGAATAAATGGAACAGATTTTAAAAATGTTCTTACTTCATCCATTCTTTGGGCAGCACGGTAGCACAAGTCATTAGCACTGTGGCTTCACAGCGCCAGGGTCCCAGGTTCAATTCCCTGCTGGGTCACTATCTGTACGGAGTCTGCACGTTCTCCACGTGTCTGCGTGGACTTCCTCCGGGTGCTCCGGTTTCCTCCCACAGTCCAAAGACGTGCAGGTTAGGTGGATTGGCCATGATAAATTGCCCTTAGTGACCAAAAAAGGTTAGGCGGGGTTAGTGGGTTACCGGGATAGGGTGGGTGAGAGCTTAAGTGGGTCGGTGCAGACTTGATGGGCCAAATGGCCTCCTTCTGCACTGTATGTTCTATCCCTTGTTGGCATGGCAACTTAGGTAGTTTATTCCTATACTTTTTCTTCACAAAATCATCAATTACATAAAAGGAGGTGAAATCTTGTAAAGACACACTTTCAGTCGTCAATATTGTTGAACTTGTCAAATGTTCCTGACTCATAGTACTTCGCAGGTAATTTTTCATTCTTTTCAATACAGAAAAATAATGTTCACTGGAAGCACTTGTGACAGGTATTGTTAAAATTATTTTCAGAATTGTTTCCACAAATGGAAAAGTTGCCTGCAAACCATTATGTACAAGTATGTACAAATCTTCTGCGGATCTCGAAGCACAGAGCTCATCATCGATGAATTGTTTCACTTCATCTACAAAAAGATTTGTGTCAATGTCTTCCCGGTAGAATACAATTAACTCTTACTGCAGTGGCTCTTAACATTCTCATCCAAATTTTTGACGAAAATCATACAAAATAATTCAAGTCTGCTTCAGAGATTCACTTCTGCTCTGCAATTGCATCATGATTTTCACTTCCACTGAGGTATAGTGATTTTGAACTTCAATGACAGAACTTCTAACTGAGACTAGCAATTGTAAAGCATTCAAAAAAGTTGGATCAACATTTTGCAGTGATTTCTGACAGCATTAATTCTTTGAAGTAAACGGCTCCACAAAACAATAAAAACTGCAATTTCGTACTGTTCAAACTTTTCTGCTCAGGATTTTGCTCCAGCTTTCACATATGTGGTGAAATTCTCTGACCCCCAGCAGGGTCGGAGAATCGCCTGGGGCCGCCGAAAATCCCGCCCCCGCCGTGGCAGAGATTCTCCGCCACCAGGGAAGTGGCGGGGGCGGGAATCACGCCACTCCGATCGGCGAGGCCCTTGCGATGATTCTCCGGCCCGCGATGGGCTGACGTCCCACCGCTGGGAGGCCTCTCCCGCCCCCGAGGTTTGAACCACCTCTGGTGGCGGCGGGATCGGCGGCGCGACCGGGCCCCCGGGGGGGGGGGGCGCGGGGCGATCGGACCCCGGGGGGGGGGTGCCCCCCACGGTGGCCAGGCCCGTTATCGGGGTCCCTCGATCAGGGTGCGAGCCAGTGCAGTGGGGGCACTCTTTCTCCTCCGCTGCCGCCACGGCCTCTGCCATGGCGGAAGCGGAAGAGAAACCCACAGCGCGCATGCGCCGGTGGTGACGTCAGCGGCAGCTGGCCGCTGATGTCACCGCCGGCGTATGCGCGAACCGGCGAAAGCCTTTCGGCCAGCCCCGCTGCCGGGCCGCGGGCCTGAAAGGCCGCTGGTGCCGGTTTTTGCGCCAGTAGGTGTGGTGCCAACCGCTCCGGCGCGGGGCTAGCCCCCAAAGGTGCAGAGAATACCGCACCTTTGGGGAGGCCCGACCCCGGAGTGGTTGGCACCACTCCTCTACGCCGGGACCCCATCCCGCCGGGTAGGGGAGAATCCCGCCCATGGTTTCTGATTTTGATTGAGCTATGTCTGATAAGCATTTCTTTATACCGACTAATTTCAGTCTCAAAGTGGATGATCTGTTATCACAAATTCTTTTGATTGTCAAATGTTTTCCATTTACCTGCTCCAAGCTTGATTACATCATATTTCACCCCCGTGTGGAAACCGAAAAGAAGGCACACAATTTTTGAACAAAGTCAAAAAAATATACAACTACCTCACAAGATTCAGCTGCTGCATTGTGGATTAAATTCAAGGAATGACTGGAACATGGGATGAATAATGCACAGGGGCTTGCATTGTCCAGTCTTGTTTGTAGACGTGAATATTTACCTTCCATATTTTTGGCATTATTGAAGCTCTGCCCATTCCAATGTTTGATGTCCAAACCTAAATTTGAAATGATATCCAAAACCGTTGTCTCCAGGCTGTCAGAAGTGTGGTATTGCAGCTGGCCAGATCAGAGAAATTGAACAACTTCACCATCGCAGGTCTTATACTTAATGGGTGGGATAGTCTCAGCCCACTCCAGGCCAGAGATTCGACGGGCCGGGCGCGAATCGCGCGACGCCGCCTCAACACCGTTCCGTCGATTCTCCGGAGAGCCGAGAATCGCCGCCATTGGCGTCGGCGCGGTCGGTGCGGCGCTGAGTGGGGGCCGCGTACCGGCGATTCTCCACCCAGGATGGGTTGAGCGGCCGCAAAAAAAATCCGAGTCCTGCCGGCTCCATCCATGTGTGGTCTTACCCGGCGGGACCTCGCCGTACATTCATCCGGGGGTGGCATGGTGGGGAGGGAAGGGGGTGTCCGACCCCTGGGGGAGCCTCTGCTGCCTGGCCCACGATCGGGGCCTATCTTGGGCTGGGGGCCTCTTTTGCTCCGCACCGACCCCTGTAGCCCTATGCCATGTTGCGTTGGAGCCGGCGCGGAGAAGGGAGCCACCGCGCATGTGCGCAATCGGGCCGGTCACACTGCGCATGCGCAGAGCCGCGCCGCCCATTTGAAGCCGGTATCGGCAGCTGGAGTGGCGTGGGTTGCTCCAATGCCAGGCTAGCCCCCTGTCAGGATCAGAATCGCTGCTCCTAGGGGCACGTTGACATCGTCGTGAAACGTAATGGCGTTTACAACGGCGTCAACACTTAGCCTCAGGATCAGAGAACCCCGGAAAATGTTAATTGGCCCGCATAACTCACATCTGGTGTCGAATCAACTATTGAATAATATTTGGCATTAATGACTTCATTGGTGAATTGGTTTCTGAATAGTTCTGCCATTAGTGATGACGTCATCGTAGGTTCTGTGCATTAAAAGGTTGATGTTGCCGGAGCCACAATATGCATAATATGAGGCTCGTCAAATTTACTGAGATATTCAAGGCAGTCTAAAAAATTACGACTTCAGCTTGACACTGAAGACTCATCATGTCTTCTTAAAGAAAGTCCCAAGGAAGACAACAGTTTGACTGTGGCAACAACACGTCTCCGCATTTTCCTGCAGTACGAACACTCCTTTTCAAACTGAGCTGATGATTCAGAATCAATTCTTCCCGATAATTTACATCTTTGAATGAATGCACACATAGCCTTAATATGATTTTTGAAAGTTTCATTGTCAGCACAATCTCTTCTAACATTTCACCAGTTAGAGTACTCATAGATAAATGTTTGTTTCCCTTTACTAGGGTCAGGGAATAATTTGCAAACATAACAGTAGATTTCCTTAGGGGCTTTTGAAAAAAGTCAACCAATTTCTCCATCCCGTCATGCCATTTCTCTTCACTCTCAGAAAATGGGACCCAGGAAGACATCTAAATTTCTTTGAGTTACAAACCTCAAATTCTTTTCTCAAGTTTTCCATGTTACCCTTGTTCTCTGGTCTATTTATTACAAAATATTCAATCATACCTAGTAGAACAGATTTTGGTCATAAAGTAATGTCTTCACGGTAGGTTTCTTCCCTCACTTCAGCAGCAGAAGAACAATGACCTTGTCTAGTATCTTGTAGTTCCATTCCCATTTCAGAGTCCATGGGCTGGATTCTCCGATCGCAAACGCGAAATCGCGTTCGGCCGGAGAATCCATTTTTAAGCCGGAATCGGGGGCAACGCCATTATTCCGATGCTCGAGGAGTACACCGCACGCCATCGGGACGGCCTCAGGACGTCACCCGAGGCCCTCCCCTGATGCTCCACCCCCGATGGGCCAACTTCCTAACGGCGTGGGACACGTGTCCTCACAACTTTCAGGGGCCTCCTGTGCCGGCTGCGGATTGTATCCAGTGCCGCCACAGTTGAGGGGGGGGGGGGGGGACACTTCCGCTGGCAGGGGGGGCTTCGGTGGGGTCTGGGGAGACTGGTGGGGCGGGTCCAAGGGTGGCGAGGGGGTGTTGCAGGAAGGCAGATTTTAGCAGGCTGGGTCCGCGCGCGGCCAGCGCCATGCTGTACGCCGCAGGTCGCCGCTGTGCGCATTCGTGGCCACAGACCCGGCCATTCTACAGCCGTATCAGCAGGGGGGCTTTACACGGCGTGGCTTCTCGCCCCCCCCACCGGGCACAGCATCAGTGTGGGAGCAGCACCGACTTTCTGGTCGTAAGACCAGACAGATCCTGCGGATATAACCACAGAATCGGATAACCCAGCCCCATATCCTGTTCAAGTTCTTCAGACAATGTGTTGTTTCTGGAAATCGGCAGATCAAAGTCATCAGACAAATCACCAAAACCTTTTTCTGAATGTTGTTGTTGAGGATGAACATGCAGTTTGGGCACTGCTCAATACTTCAAACCTTCTAAAGTAAAGTCTGTCTTTTTGCCTAGCTTCACCCTTTTGCCTCGTCTTCAACTGCCTGTGTTTTTGACTGGCGATTCATGGTGTCTCTTCATATTGACTGGGGATGATCTGTCTTGATTAAAATGATTCAGGAATAAGTCTTCAGAATCTTCTGTCGAGTGAACCGTCCTTAAGCAAAAGCAGCTGCATGTCTCAGCAGCTCAAACACAGTGACAAATTAAACAAAGCTGATGAGTTGGTACGAGGATGTCATGTGAGAGTACCTTCAGGAAATGGGTGTTTATAAATGGGTGTGTATAAATATCTGTAGCGAGAGTACCTTTAAGAAATGGGTGCTTACTACTGCAGTGATGTCAGAGAGTGGGTGGAGCTGGGCTGTGTCAGCTTTTTACTTTCGTTTTAGGCTGTTTTCTGCAGGGTGTGTTTTAGTTTTGTTTTCAGTGTTGGAGCTGAAGCCAGACAGAGCAGGTGGACTGCTGTTCTCTCTGCCATCAAAAGACTATCTCTTGATCATTTGGTGAATTCAGAATTATAAATGTTCTCAGTAGTGAATGTAAACCTAATGTGTTTCTGGTAAAAGGTGGTTAAGTCTTATGGATGTTAAAAGGACAGCTTAATCATGACTTAATGTTGTATTCTTTGGGGTTGTATTTGAATTGATGTTGCTAAGATGTTCACTGTATGTTTTAAAAAGGTTAACTTGAGTTCATAGAATAAACATTGTTTTGCTTTAAAAAATACTTTTCCATTTCTGCTGTACCACACCTGCAGAGTGGGCCATGTGCTCCCCATACCACAATCTAGTAAAAGTTGTGGGTCAGATGAACTCCATGATACACTTTGGGGTTCTCTAAACCCCGGCCCATATCAAATTGGGGGCTCGAGGGGGATAAAAGTCTATCTATTGGATTGGCTATGTGAACTTAAAGACAGTGAGGGGTGAGCATATTGTGGCTGCTTTTCAGATGTGGTATTATAGTTTAAGTGGGGAGTGTGTTGTGGACAATGGCTCTTTCAGAGGCTTTGAGGTTTTTGGGGGTGGAGATGGTCACATACAGTACCTTACGGACAGAGAATAAAAGCAGACTTTTAGATTTGACAAAAACATTGCAGTTAACATTACCTGACAAAATGCGAAAAGCTGAGATAATTATGGAGGGGGCTAAGCATTTAAAGTTGCTTGAGATACAGTTTGACTCCTTGGAAATGGCAAAAATTCAGTTACGAATTAAACAAATGGAACATGAATAAGAATTAAAGCAGCTTGAATACGAAAGAGAGGAAAAGGAAAGAGAGAGTGGAAAAAGAAAGAGAAAGAGATAGAGCGGAAAGAGAAAGAGAAAGAGAGGGAGAGGAAAAAAAGGAGAGAGAAGAAAGGAGAAAAGAAAGAATAGCCCGAGCAGAACAAAAAGAAAGAGAAAGGGAGATACAGATCAGGGAAAAAGATAAAGAGAGAGAATTTGGACTTCAGAAAATGGCCATGAAACATTTCAGTCAATTAAAATTGGCAGACGTAAAGGGAAACATACAGTTGGATGATATTGATGAGGATAGTGAGAAAGAGCGTCAAGGTCGAAGGCTTCGTCGGAATCTATTTAAATATGTCCAAGCATTGCCAAGGTTTGACGAGAAGGAGGTAGAAGCTTTTTCATTTCATTTGAGAAGGTGGCTAAACAAATGAAATGGCCTCAGGACATGTGGGTATTACTGATTCAAACAAAGCTGGTAGGTAGAGCTAGTGAAGTGTTTGCATCACTACCGGAGGAGGTATCTGGGACGTATGAGGAGGTGAAAAAAATCCATCTTTGGTTCATATGAACTCATGCCTGACGCCTACAGACAAAGGTTTAGAAATTTAAGGAAAGAATTTGGTCAAACATACATGGAGTTTGAAAGGCTCAAACAGAGTAATTTTGATAGGTGGATAAGGGCTTTGAAAATAGACCAAACGTATGAATCTCTCAGAGAAATTATACTTTTGGAGGAGTTTAAAAATTCAATTCCTGATGTAGTGAGAACTCAAGTAGAAGAGCAGAGGATTAAAACTGCGAGATTAGCAGCAGAAATGGCAGATGATTATGAATTAGTTCATAAATCAAAGCTTGGTTTCCGACATCAGTTTCAGCCTGTGAGGGACATGAGAAATACTCAAGTGGTAAAGGTAAAGGTGATCTGATGGGAGATAATAAAGGAGTGTACCTCAGATTAAAAAAGAAATCCAGGAGGGTGGAAAAGAAATGAAAAGTTTCAGATATTTTCACTGTAATAAACTAGACCATGTAAAGTCACAATGTTGGTAGATGCAGAGAAACACCGGGAAGGCTGATGTGGTAAAACAGGATAAGACAGTGGGGTTTGTTAAAGTGGTAAAGGAAAGCCCAAGTTAAGCGAAGGAGGTGCAAAAGATTGTACAGACTGATCAACAGGTGATTGATAAGAAGGTGGCAGATCTCTTTAAAGAATTTACTTGTGCGGGTAAAGTTTACTCATGTGTATCAGGATGGGCAGGTAAAGAAGTCACAATTTTAAGAGATACGAGAGCTAGTCAATCTTTCATAGTAAGAGATGAGGAATTATGTAGTTTGGGAAGAATGTTGCCAGAAAAGGTGGTAATATGTGGAATTCAGGGTGAGAGTAGTGTTCAATTATATATAATAAAGTTGGAAAATCCAGTGAAGAGTGGTGAAGTGGTAGTAGGAGCAATCGAGAAGCTATCTTGTCCAGGAATATAGTTTATCTTGGGTAATGATATAGCTGGATCGTAGGTGGGAGTGATAACTACGGTGGTTGATAAGCCAGTGCAAAATCAGACAACTGAAGTGTTGAAGGATGGATATCCTGGGATTTTTCCCGATTGTGTTGTAACAAGGTCGCAAAGTCACAGGTTAAGATAAGAGGAGAAATCAAAGAGAGAAGATGAAGTTGAAGTGCAATTATCAGAAACAATTTTTGATCCGATGGTTGAAAAAGAAGAACAGGTGGAGGATGAGGCGGATATTTTTAGTTAAGGAAAATTGGCAGAGTTACAACAAAAAGATATAGAAATAAAACGGATGTATCAGAAAGTATACACGGAAGAGGACTCTGAGTGTATACCAGAGTGTTATTACCGTAAAAGTGATGTCTTGATGAGAAATTGGAGACCTTTACAAAAGTGGGCAGCAGTTCATCAAGTAGTATTGCCGGTAGGGTATAGAAACGAGGTGTTGCGAGTTGCACATGAGCTACCAGTGGGAGGTCATTTGGGAATAAGGAAAACTCAAGCTAAAATCCAGAAACATTTTTATTGGCCTGGACTACATAAAGATGTAGTTAAATATTGTCAATCATGTCACACATGTCAAGTGATAGGGAAACCTCAAGCGGTGATAAAACCAGTGCCTTTAATACCCATTCCAGCATTTGAGGAACCTTTTACAAGGGTTTTAATTGATTGCGTAGGACCGCTTCCTAAAACAAAAAAGTGGGAATCAATATCTTTTGACGATAATGGATGTGTCTACTAGGTTTCCAGAGGCCATTCCAGTACGTAATATTACAACAAAAAAGACTGTGGAGGAGTTACTTAAATTTTTTACCAGATATGGACGACCCACAGAAATACAATCGGATCAAGGATTTAGCACAGGGTTAAATCCCTGGCTTTGAAAGCAGACCAAAGCAGGCCAGCAGCACGGTTCGATTCCCGTAACAGCCTCCCTGAACAGGCGCCGGAATGTGGCGACTAGGGGCTTTTCACAGTAACTTCATTTGAAGTCTACTCGTGACAATAAGCAATTTTCATTTCATTTTCAAATTTTACCTCAAGGTTATTCAAAGAAGTTATGGAAAGCTCAGGAATAAAACAATTTAAATCAACTGCGTATCATCCAGATTCACAGGGAGCATTAGAAAGGTGGCATCGACATTAAAGACAATGTTGAGGGCTTATTGTCACGATTATCCAGAGGATTGGGATAAAGGAATTTCATTCGTACTGTTTGCAATTAGGGGGATGCACCTAATGAGTCAACCAAATTTAGTCCTTTTGAACAAATCTTTGGTCATGAGGTAAGAGGACCACTTAAATTGATTAAGGAAAAATTGGTGAGTGAGAAATCGGAAATTACATTATTGGATTACGTGTCAAATTTTAGGGATCAATTAAATAGAGCAGGTGAATTGGCCAGACAACATTTAAAAGTTGCACAAAATATGATGAAATGGGTAGCGGACGAGAAATGCAAAGTTAGTAGTTTTGCCAGTGGAGATAAAGCCTTAGTCTTGTTACCAGTGGTAGGCGAACCTGTAAAAGCAAAGTTTTGTGGACCCTATCAGATTGAAAGGAAATTAAATGAGGTGAATGATATGGTAAAAACGCTGGAGAGAAGGAAAACTCACCGAATGTGTCATGTGAATATGCTTAAAAGGTACTTTGAAAGGGAAGGAGAGAAAAAGGAGGAGGTTTGAATGATTCCAACTCAAAGTGACAAACCAAATCCAGATGACTGTGAATTTGACATACCTCAAATTAAATTGGAAAATGAGGATGTTCTTAAAAATTGGGATAAATTGTTGAGTTACCTTCCAGAGGAAAAACGGACTGACCTGAAAGAGTTATTGATATCACATGGGCAAGTTTGTAGAGATAAATTGGGAACTACTAAATTGGCTATACATGATGTAGATGTGGGAAATGCTGTTCCAATTAAACAACATCCATATAGACTTAACCCGTTAAAATTGGCACAGGTTAACAAAGAGATTGAGAGTATGCTTAAAAATGGCATAATTGAAACGGGTTACAGCCAATGGAGCTCACCCATAGTGATGGTACCAAAACCAGATGGGACCCAACGGTTGTGTGTGGACTATAGAAAGGTTAATGCAGTTACAATAACGGACTCTTATCCTATCCCACATTTGGAGGATTGCATTGAGAAAGTGGGACAATCAGCTTGTATTTCCAAATTGGATTTATTTAAAGGTTACTGGCATGTACCTTTATCCGAAAGGGCAAGGGAGATTTCAGCTTTGGTGACTCCAGATGGTATATACCAATTCAAAGTTACGCCATTTGGCATGAAAAACGGCGCAACCACATTTCAACGGTTAACTAAGAAAGTCGTTTCAGGATTACCCAACTGTGCAATATACATCGGCGATCTGGTAATTTTCAGCCAGACATGGAAAGAACATGTAAAACATCTGATGGAGTTATTTGATCGACTTCAGGAGGCAGGTTTGGTGGTAATCCTAGCCAAAAGTGAATTTGGAAAAGCCCAAGTCATTTTCCTTGAGGCGTTTTTGATACCCTCAAGAGAAAGGGAAATAATGCGATTTCTTGGCATGAGTGGATTTGATCGAACATTTATGCAAAGTTTTGATGCGTGATTGCTCCACTGATGGACTTGCTGAAGAAACGTTGAAAATTTCAGTGGACAGCAGACTTTCAACAGGTCTGAAAGCTGTGATAACCAATGTTACTGAGTTGGAGTATTGTAAGGGACTCTGTGATCAAATTGAACTAAAGTATCTGACTTTGAAGAGAAATGTCGAGGTGTAGAGAAATGGACGGATGGTGCAAGGACCTTCTTGTTCAAAGAGACTGTCAATCAAGAAGGATTTCAGTTGGAGGAAGAAGAACAAAAAAAGATGGACTATATTATTATACCTGATTGCGTGTGTTGTTTTTTTGAAATGAAAAAGTATATTTACTATGTGCATTTCCTAAAGGATAGTGAAAAGGTGAAAAATGAAACCATCTTGAAGTTGATGATTTATTATTTTTTCTTGGGGGGAGGTGTCATGTGTGAGTACCTTTAAGAAGTGGGTGTTTAGAAATGGATGTGTATCTAAATATCTGTAGTGAGAGTACCTTTAAGGAATGGGTATTTACTACTGCAGTGATGTCAGAGAGTGGGTGGAGCTGGGCTGTCTGTTAGCTTTTTACTTTTGTTTTAGGCTGTTTGCTGCAGGGTGTGTTTTAGTTTCATTTTCAGCGTTGGAGCTGAAGCCAGACAGAGCAGGTGGACAGCTGTTTTCTCTGCCATCAAAAGATTATCTGTTGATCATTTGGTGAATTCAGAATTATAAATGTTCTCAGTAGTGAATGTAAACCTAATGTGTTTCTGGTAAAAGGTGTTTTAAGTCTTATGAATGTTAAAAGAACAGCTTAATCATTACTTCGTGTTGTATTCTTTGGCGGTTGTATTTGAATTGATGGCTGCTAAGATGTTCACTGTATGTTTTAAAAAGGTTAACTTGAGTTCATAGAATAAACATTGTTTTGCTTTAAAAAATACTTTTCCATTTCTGCTGTTCCACACCTGTAGAGTGGGCCGTGTGCTCCCCATACCACAATCTATTAAAAGTTGTGGGTCAGGTGAACTCCATAATACACCTTGGGGGCTCTCTAAATCCTGGCCCATAACAGGGGTAGTCTTCAGAAAATATGAAAAAAACTGATGTAAGGATGAGCTGGATTCAGTGCCAAAATCCTAGCCGGGCAACGAGCGCCTGCTGGCAATAATCTTTGGGAAAGCTGTGATGCCACTCGATGATCAAGGTAAGCCAGGTATCATAAAAGACATAAATCGATTGGGGGGTTAATTGACTAATTCTAAAAAAGGTAGTAAATTCAACATGCAAAAACAACAATATGCCCAGCCCTCTGAGCCCTTCCTGGCTGTCCTCCAGCTCTGGTCAAATCACCGATTTGCTCTGGCCACTGCTCCACAATACCCTGAGACATGACACCAGTGCTTGCCTGGCCTTCTTTGCACCTCCCAACTGCTGCTCTGCTCACCTCACCCTTGTGCAGCTGGGCCTTGATCCTTGACACCAGCATGTGCTCCAGCCTGACTGCTGTTGCTAGCTATCTGGCCTGCTGGGCTCAGTTCTTTTTCATTGGTTATCCACCTGCCCTCCTCAGCCCTGGCCTAGAGGTTGGGAGTCATCCTGCTGCTCCCTTGACAGCATTGACCAGCCTAGCACCTCCGCCTTGCCTTGCTGAAGGTTTTGCAGGCTTGCACTCCGATGTTAGGTCGGCAACTGCACTTTTGCATCAGGCTGCCGACCAAACCTCATGCCAGAAACTGGCTGCTGTTTTGTATCTTTACTCATTGAAAATTCAGAAACTTACCACCCAATGCTGAACTGCTCTAAATCTCCACATCTCTGAATGTCTGACAAACTGTTTTTCCACTCTAAAGAGGAGTCCACCAATCAGAACCTGATTTGTTCTGTATTACTTGATATTGGCTTATTCGAAATTCTTTAGCCAGGCAGCAAACATAAAGCTACCAAGGCTCCGACTGGTGTTCACATAGTGTTCCCACCACAACAGTTACCTCTCCATATGGGGCCTTCCCATTGGCCGGGACCCCGCGCTGCAGCGCTAAGTGTTTCATTGAAAGACCGCCTCTGCTTGCACCCCTTCCATATCTCATTTGGCATTCTGTTGGAGCAGTGGCAGGCTCTGTTGATTCTGGTTCTTGCTGTTGGCTTGGAAGCTGGACAGGTATTCGGGTGTGCTGTCATTTTTGTCTTCCATTGCTTCATGTTGAACCATGCTCAGTCAGTTCAGCTGTTGCATTGGTCAGTGGTTGCTGCTGCTCTGAATTGTTTCTGAAATGAACAAACATTAAATTTATCTCCTTGAGACAAATATCTTTTCTTCTTTCTCCGTGGGTGCTTTTGATTGAGGAAAAGTGTTCCTGTGACGAGAAGAAGGTTTAGTTGTAAGCTCACCTTTACTTTGTGTTATCAATGGCAGGTGGCAGCAACCAGGTTCCAGCAACCAGGTTCCAGTTGGCAGCACGGTAGCACTGTGGATAGCACAATTGCTTCACAGCTCCAAGGTCCCAGGTTCGATTCCGGCTTGGGTCACTGTCTGTGCGGAGTCTGCACATCCTTCCCGTGTGTGCGTGGGTTTCCTCCGGGTGCTCCGGTTTCCTCCCACAGTCACAAAGATGTGCAGGTTAGGTGGATTGGCCATGATAAATTGCCCTTAGTGTCCAAAATTGCCCTTAGTGTTGGGTGGGGTTACTGGGTTATGGGGATAGGGTGGAGGTGTTGACCTTGGGTAGGGTGCTCTTTCCAAGAGCCGGTGCAGACTCGATGGGCCGAATGGCCTCCTTCTGCACTGTAAATTCTATGATCCCCTGTGGTCGCAGCATACTGGTGGAAGCTGCAATGTCTGCATGGTGGTTGCTATAATAACCAGTTGCACCATTGTTATAGTTGAAGGTAGAAGCTTCTCAAACTGCTGACTCTTGTACCACTCCACTGGAGGTGTAGTGGTTATCTTGAGGGCAGTAGGTTGGTCTGACCACTGAGGATTTTCTGGGGCCTGCAATGAGAATGGACCAACCTGCTCCAGAAAGAGAGAAGTGCGCTCAAAGCTGAAGTCCACATTGAACACTTTTCAGTATTTGGGCACTCAGGACTGCATAGCTGCGTACTTGTACAAAAGGTCGTCCAGTGTGGAATTGACCGCCAGAGAGAGAGTACCCAGTGAGGTTTAACTGGGTCTCATGTATATATTTCTTGTTCAAATAAATGTCTTTTACTTTTACTCGCTGAACTCCCCGTGCCTCACTAAATAGGTGACGAGGGTAAACCTGGAGCTGTTGACGTGCAACCTATCCAGTCTTACTGAGAAGGATTTGTTAGTTAGACATTTTCCTGCAGTCTACGGCTGAAGTAATTTTGTGCTGTTGCTTGCTAGAACTCTGAGCTGATAATGGCAACAGGGTAAATGGCAGGGCAAACAATGTATCACCTGGATCAATCAGAATGGGAGATAAACAGGGACCGGACGAGCAGGTTGAATCCGAATGCGTGGGTTCAATGCTAAATCAGGTACAGAGATAGAAAGGCAAAGAAAGATTGTATTGAGAGATAGAGAGAGAGAGACGGAAAGGATAATTTAACAATGTTAAATTTAAATGTTAGAATCTGACATTTTTAAAATCTCGAACAACATTCACTACTTGAAGGAATGGGATTTAACACATTTAATTCTTAATCTTCTTGGCCTGCCTACCATCCAGGCAACTTTGCGCAGTGCCCTTCTGTTGCACCTGAGAATGAAGCCATCAGCCATGCGAACAACGAAAGACCTGGGTGCAGACTGTCATACAACAACAGCTGGGGCTGACCAATCTCCCTCAGGCAGCTTGATGCGAACATCTTCTGGAGCCAGCACAGGCAAATCAGTGGCATGAGCATCATACGTGATCTTCTGCTGGTCCCTGAGTCGCTGCATTTTTCTGAGCACTATGAGGTGATCATGGTCTGGAACGTGGATGGCTGGAACAGTTGTCCGCAGGTTGCGATTCATGAGTAGTTGAGCCGGAGACAGAGGGGTTGCCCTGTATGCCAACAGTGCAAGGTTAAAATCAGATGCAGAGTCTGCAGCCTTGCAGAGCAGCTGCATGACAATGTGGACCCCTTTTTCTACCTTCCCGTTTGACTGCGGGTAATAGGGACTGGATGGGACATGTTTGAAGTGGTAGGATTGTGCAAAGTTGGACCACTCTTGGCTGTGGAAACATGGACCGTTGTCGCTCATCACTGTGAGTGGTATACCGTGCCTGGCAAATATCTCCTTGCAGGCGTTGACTGATTTTGGCGTGAGGTCCGACAGCTTCACAACTTCTGGGTAGTTCGAAAAGTAATCGATCAGAAGTACATAGTCATGTCCATTTGCGTGAAAGAGGTCTATTCCCACCTTGGACCACGGAGAGATCACGAGCTCATGTTGTTGGAGCGTCACCTTGGGCTGAGATGGTTGGAATCTCTGGCATGTGGTGCAATTGAGGACTATGTTGGAGATGTCCTGGCTGATCCCAGGCCAGTAAACTGCCTGTCGAGCTCAGCGTCGGCATTTCTCGACTCCAAGGTGACCCTCATGGATCTGCTTGAGTACCATGGCCTGCATGCTGTGGGGGATAACAATTCGATCCAGTTTCAGAATGAGCCCTTCAACAACCGTTAAATCATCCTTGACATGAAAAAACAGGGGGCATTGCCCCTTGCGCCACCCATTTGCGAGGTGGTGCATTACCCTTTGCAGCAGAGGGCCTTTGGCAGTTACTGCTCGTATCTGGACGACACATTCATCAGTGGCCGGGAAGTTGCTGGCGCACATCTGCACCTGTGCCTCAATTTGGCGAATGAAGTCTACATGTTCGCAGGGCGTGGTGATGGATCTGGATAGGGCATCCTCGATTATCAGCTCCTTGCCCGGTGTGTAGACGAGGTCGGAATCATATTGGCGGAGTTGCAGAAGAATGCGCTGTAGCCGGGGCGTCATGTCATTTAATTCCTTCTGGATGATGTGGACTAAGGGTCTGTGATCTGTTTCCACTGTGAACTTTGGCAGACCGTATACGTAATCGTAGAATTTAACGATTCCTGTTAGGAGACCCAGGCACTCCTTTTCAATCTGTGCGTACCTTTGCTCGGTCAGAGTCATGGCCCTGGATGCGTATGCCACTGGAGCCCAGGACGAGGAGTCATCTTTCTGGAGGAGCACCGCCCCAATGCTGTCCTGGCTTGCATCCGTGGAGATTTTTGTTTCATTGGTCGGGTCAAAGAACACCAGGACTGGGGCCGTGGTGAGCTTTGCCTTGAGCTCCATCCACTCCGCTTGATGTGTTGGTGTCCACTGGAATTCTGTAGTCTTTTTTTTACTAGATGCCGGAGGGCTGTGGTGTGGGAGGCCATGTTAGGAATTAATTTTCCCAGAAAACCATTCCCATCCCTAGGAAGCGTAGTACCACCTTTTTGTCCTCTGGGGTCTTCATGGCATTGATTGCCATTACTTTGTCGGAATCTGGTTGCACGCCCTGCTGGGATATTTGGTCACCCAGATATTTGATTGATGACAGACCAAATGAGCATTTGGCCCTGTTTAGTTTGAGGCCATTCTTGTGGACCCTTTTAATGACCTGTTTGAGCCGATCTATGTGCTCCTTGGGGGTCGTGGGCCAGATTATCACGTCATCCATATAGACTAGCACACTCTCGATGCCCTCCATCATTTGCTCCATTATGTGGTGAAAGACTTCGGAGGCTGAAATGATGCCGAAAGGCATGTGGTTGTAGCAGTACCTGCCGAACGGAGTGTTAAACGTGCAGAACTTCCTGCTGGAGTCGGCCAGTTGTATCTGCCAGAAACCACGTGAGGCATCCAGCTTGGTAAAGAATTTGGCATGTACCACCTCAGGGGTTAATTCTTCCCGCTTCGGGATTGGGTGGTGCTCCCTCATAATGTTGCGATTGAGGTCTTTGGGAACGATACAGGTTCGTATTTCGCCTGAGGGCTTCTTCACGCAGACCATGGAGCTGACACAGTCTGTTGGTACCCTGACTCTTGAAATGATGCCCTGGCTTTGGAGATCTTGCAGCTGCACTTTCAAACGATCCTTTAGAGGAGCCGGCACCCGACGTGGTGCATGTTTGACTGGGGTGGCATCCGGCTTGAGTAGTATTTTGTAGCGATACGGGAGCGTGCCCATCCCATCAAACACATTGTGGTATTGCGTGAAGATGTCGTCTATGTCAGCCTGTAGATTCACATGAGATGAGGCAGTCGGAGGTGCAGAGGAGATGGCATGGATTCGCTGTACCAGATTAAGGAGTTTACATGCACGGGCACCAAGCAGGGGTGCCTTATCAGGCCTGACAATCTCGAATCTTAACGTCGCCGTGATTGCCTTATGGGATACAACTAGATGTCACAATCCACTAGCAGCTATGGCATTGCCATTGTAATCAAGGAGCTGGCAGGCTGGCAGAAGGATTTTGCGTTGGTCTCGGATGCTGTCGAGGTCTGCCCGGGATATGAGTTTGCAGACGCGCCAGTGTCCAGTTTGAATTGGATTCTGCACTGATTCACTTCAACGACAGCGCGCTATTCGTCACCAGAATCCATGCTTAGGATTGAGAGGCGCTTTGTATTAGTGGAGGAGACATTCTCACGTGTGGTGATAATGCCCACCTGATATGGAGACTCGAGGCAGTCATCATTTGGGTCCTTTGGGCTTTCGGGGTCGGAATCCTGCATGCCTTGCAGTATGCAGTGGACAGGTCTGCATTGCAGCTGGGATCGCTGGCTTTTGACCGGTGGAGCGAACCTGCATAAGGCCGCATAATGCCCAGGCTTCCCACATTGTAGACATCGCCTTCCGTTGGCTGGACATTGCTGCTTTAAATGGGCGGAGCCACAATTTTTGCACGTCATGACGCTGATGTCAGTGCATTCCGTGCGCCTTCGCGCCTGCGCAGTACGGTCCACCGACGTTCGCACAAGCGCAGTAGTGTTTTCGGCTACATTGTCCTCCCAGTCGCAGTGCGCCTGCGCGGGGCCCCGTGGAAAGCCCACGAAATAGCCATTGAAACCCGCGAAACGGCCACTCTCTTCAATGCTCAGGCCCTGTAGCCTAGCGATGGCCTGTACACTTTCTGGCTCGTGGGAGGTTAGTTTTGCCGTTTCTGACGCCTTGATGTGGGAGTAGCGATTTCTGGCATGTTCATGGGCATCGCACGTTTCGATGGCAATCGGGAGGGTCATACGTTTGATTTTAAGGAGCTGCTCCGCAGGAAGTCGGAATGGACCCCGAAAACGATCTGATCCCGAATCATGGAATCAGCAGTCGAGTCATAGTTACACGACTGCGCTAAGATGCAGAGATGGGTCAAAAAGGAGTGAAAGGGTTCGTCCTTACCCTGAAGCCTCTGTTGGAAGATGTACCGTTCAAAGCTCTCATTCACCTCGACTTCACAGTGGCTGTCGAATTTTTGCAGAATGGTCTGGAACTTTGTTTTATCTTCTCCTTGGGCAAACATGAGCGAGTTAAAGATGTGGATGGCGTGATCCCCCGCCATCGACAGGAACAGCGTGATTTTCCTGGCATCTGATGGTTCCTCAAGGTTGGATGCCGCGAAGTGTTGGAGGAACTTCTGTCTGAAGACCCTCCAGTTGGCACCGAGGTTGCCGGAGATCCGGAGCTGCAGAGGGGCCTGGATCTTTTCCATACCGCTGGCTGTTTGCTACTTGCTTTCCAGTCGTTTCAGATTTACTCGAGGTAGGTCCGTTAGAGTTAATAGTTTCCTGCTACCATGATGTGTTATATATGTTGGATTAACACGGACTGCAGTTCGATGCAGTATCACTTGAAAATAGGCTTCCAACGCTGTAGATGGTTCAACACTGCTTTATTGAACTTGCCGAGTAATGTACACAGTTCGCTGTGAGTCGACACTCTATTAATCTAACCTTGCTAACCTTGGTCTGGCTTGCCCAGACTTGCTCTATGCCATGTGTAATAGGTGCTGACTGTGCATTACACCCTGACTGTTGCTACAGCTATCACCAGTACGAAGAAGCCGAGCCTTCCTACCTCGTGTGTTTTATACTGGTAATGTACCCTGTAGTGTCCTACCTGGTGATTGGTTGTTCTGTATTCTGTGTTTTGATTGGTTCCTGTGTGAGTCCACCACCGCCTGTCTGTATCTCATTATGAGCATGAGTGCATATTATGACAACCATCAGATGAGGGTGTGCAGTCTAGGGACCCTGCCCTCCATCCAGACCTCAGATCACCCCAGAACGCCACTGGGAAAGACACTAATGTCTCGCCACTGCCTTCACTTGCACCATCCACCACCACAGAGGCTCAATGGATAATGTTAGCGGTCAGGCTCCTGGGTCACCCTCTGGTGAGCACCACACACATGCTGCACGGGGGCCTCACGGTAGCATGGTGGTTAGCATCAATGCTTCACAGCTCCAGGGTCCCAGGTTCGATTCCCGGCTGGGTGACTGTCTGTGTGGAGTCTGCACGTCCTCCCCGTGTGTGCGTGGGTTTCCTCCAGGTGCTCCGGTTTCCTCCCACAGTCCAAAGATGTGCGGGTTAGGTGGATTAACCATGCTAAATTGCCCGTAGTGTAAGGTTAATGGGGGGATTGTTGGGTTACGGGTATACGGGTTACGTGGGTTTAAGTAGGGTGATCATTGCTCGGCACAACATCGAGGGCCGAAGGGCCTGTTCTGTGCTGTACTGTTCTATATTCTATATCAGGTAGAGGCAGGGATTCCTGAGAGAGTGAACAGTCTAAGGGCTACTTGATTCCAGGAAATAGCTGTGGCCCAGATAGATGTTGCGCTTCTGGAAAAGAGGATCCTACCATTGTTACAGATGCAGAAGCAGAGCCAGAATCAACAAGAGGGAGTGTCAGCAACTCAGCAACTTTCCAGTTGCCTGTAAGTGCAGCAGGGGGAGTTTAGCCAGTTTCAGCTGCAGGATATGGTGCCAACAATAAGTGAAATGAAATGAAAATCGCTTATTGTCACAAGTAGGCTTTAAATGAAGTTACTGTGAAAAGCCCCTAGTCTCCACATTCCGGCGCCTGTTTGGGGAGGCTGTTACAGGAATTGAACCATGATGCTGGCCTGCCTGGGTCTGCTTTCAAAGCCAGCGAATTAGCCCTGTGCTAAAGAGCCCTGGTATAAGTGGCAGCTGGGCCAACACTGAAAGAGTGGTGTCTGCAGTGGAGGCCTGGGGCAAGAGGCCAGGGCCATGTGTCAGGATGTCCGAGGCTTAGGGAACTCTATGCTGCCCGTGGCTGAGACACAGAAAATGAGAGCCCAGTCACAGGTGGACATGTCCCAGGTGCAGATGGATTTAGTTTTGGTGCTGTGGAGTTTGGACCATTCACAGAGGGTCATGGCTGAGGCCATCAAGAGCATTGGCCAGGCGGTGACTGACCTTAGCCAGTCACAGTGGGACATGTCACAGGCACAGAGGAACATGACCGAGGCAGTAAGGGAGAGAACATGGTCTTCCTGGAGACCATCCTCGTCCTCCTTGTCAGATGAGGCCTGCCTTTCTTTATCCTTCAGATGTCGCTCCTCTGCTGCACAATGTTATGAAGTAGGCAGCAGATCACCACGATGTTCAAGAGCCTCGAGGGACTATATTGGAGCGACTCACGAGAGTGGCCAGGCATCGGATGCGCATTTTGAGTATGCCAGCACCGCTCGCTGATGCTCTTGGTTGCTGTGTGAGCATTGTTGCAATGGTTCTCCATCTCAGTCTGGGGCTTCCATACAGGCGTCATTAGCCATGAGGAAACCCTTGTCACCCATTAGCCATCCCCTCAGCCGAGGGAGCGCCCAAAGGTGTAAAGAACTGACAAGCGCACCGGGATATGGATTGTGGGAAGGGACGTGCAGATGTGCAGCTGGTGGTCGCATAGCAACTGCACATTCATGGTGTGAAGGCCCTTCCTATTAATGAAGGGGCACCCCATGTCGAACTGGTGCTAGGAGGGCAACATGCCTGCTAGTAGTTGCCCCCTGGACCTGGGACATGCTAACAATGGCGGAAAACCCTGCTGCTTGGGCATCTTGTTCGACCTGGTCCACGTTGAAGGTGATGTAGTCTGATGCCCGGATGCACAGGGCATCTATGACAGCATAGATGCACCAGTGTGCGGACATTTGTGAGATCCCACACAGGTCCCCGCTCAAGTCTGGAATGTTCTAGAGGCATAAGTGTTCAGGCAACGGTCACCGTGACAGCCACCAGGAGTGGTGACTTCTTCCATACCTCCATGGCACCAGGTGCACCAGCATCTGGCAAAGGTGGCGCACAGTGTTCCTGGTGAGCCAGAGGCAGCACACGCGTTCTAGCAGCTCCTCGAAGGACAGCCGATAACGGTGTACATGTGGCCTGATGCGGCACCACCTTCGCACCTCCTCCTCAGCCTGTTTGATGGACAGCTGGCCCCTTCTCTTCTGGGGCATGCTCCTCTTCTGCAGGGTCAAGCCCAGGCTGGTCCAGGTGCTCTTACCATCGTGTAATCGCAACGGCATCAGTGACAATGTAGATGGCGAGAATTGCTGTCTGTAGTCCGAAATCCATGTCTCCACGGGAGGAGGGGCTGAGATAGAGAATGTCAGCAAAATCAGGATTCTCTTGACCAACCAATGCCAGCAGGTTACATGGTCACCCTGAGTTGTACTGCTGCACCACCCTCGACATCATCCCCCCTCCACAGCCCCTTTGAGATGCTGTAGTTCAGATTGCACCCATGTCCCCATCTGTGACTGGCACCCGGCCTGTGATGTGGTGAGCTTCTATCCTCACCTTTTGTCCCTGCCAACTGGGGTATCAGTGGCTGCCACAACCAGTGTTAGCAATAGGCTCTGTGGCCCCTGTCCTGTGTCTCCCAGTGTGGGCTACTGTGGGTCTCCTCACTGGGTTGAGACAGGTAGCTGGTCAGGTTTCCTGGCTGGGGCGGGATGGATGGGATCAGGAGCGTGGTGGTCAGGCAGAGCTTTGAGACGTCTTGCGACCCTCAAAGGTGGGCTGGTTGATAGTGTCACTGGGAGGGACTGTGTGTTAGGGAGGGTTCAAACCCTACGGTGCATGTGTCCTTTGTTTGAGGTGAGCTCTGCTAAGCACCTGCTTTCTCTGCTCTGAGGCTGCACTTCTTTCACAAATTTTCAACATTTGTACAATTTATAACAACCACCTCCAGCACTGCCTCCAGCAACGAGGATGCAGGCACTATCGGGAAGAATGTCAGGAAGATCTTCCTCGCAAAGTCCCGCATCTGCAAATCTTATCACAAAACCATTGGCCCCACCCCAGCCCAAATCTCTCGCCCAGCTCCTCCAGACTCCCAAATCACCCTCTCGGAAGCTGATCCTTAATTTTCTTGATTCCCCCTCTCTTGCCATCCCCGGAACCTTGCGTCCATCCTGACACAAACCCATAATTCCCCCTAATCCACACCTCCCCTGACCCAGCTCCCAACCTAAAATGCTGCCTAAACTGCATCCAGATCTTTAACATGGCCACCACCACTGGACTTACCGAATACTTCCCTGGGGCCAGCGGGTGTGGTGCCATTGCCAGCGCCTGCAACCCTGACACACTGCAAGAGCCCACCTCCATCCTCACCCACAAAGCTACCTTCGGCCTATTCTATCCCCGAACCTTCTCTGCATTTTCCGCCCAATAATAATATATCAAATAATAATAATAATCTTTATTGTCACAAGTAGGCTTACATTAACACTGCAATGAAGTTACTGTGAAGATCCCCGAGTCGCCACATTCCAGCGCCTGTTCGGGTACACAGAGGGAGAATTCAGAATGTCCAAATTACCTAACAGCACGTCTTTCGGGACTAGTGGGAGGAAACCAGAGCACCCGGAGGGATCCATGCAGACTTTGGGAGAATGTGCAGACTCCGCACAGACAGTGACCCAAACCGGGAATTGAACCTGGGACCCTGGCGCTGTGAAGCAACAGTGCTAACCACTGTACTACCGTGCCAACCAAATTTAGGAGGCCTAGCACCGAATCCCCCGCCACCCATCCCCCGCCGCTGTCACGCGCCTGCCGTCACCTCTGCGATATTACCTTCCTATTCCTCGCCACCTTCTCTGTCCAAACAAACGAGGAGATCAGCCATTCCAGACCCCTGAAAAAAGCCTTGGGCATAAAGACCGGGAGGTATTGATACAAGAATGGCGGCAAAACATTCATCTTTACTGCCTGTACCCGCCCCGCCAACGGCAAAGGAAGATTGTCCCACCTCAGCAAGCAGCTCCCACCCTCCCCACCAAACTGTAAAATTAAACTTCCGGAGCCCTGTTGCCGTCGGGCCACCCGGAAGTTGCAGAATCCTCAGCACTTCCGGGGGCTAGGCAAGCGCCGAAGATCCGCCGTGGTCCCACGCATGCGCAGAACCACCGGTGTGTTCTGCCACATACACAGAACTGCCGGTGTGTTCTTGAGGATGCGCAGGGGGTTTCTTCTCCACGCCGGTCAGGGCGGAGCCCTACAGAGGCCGACGTGGAAGGAAGAAGTGCCCCCACGGCACAGGCCTGCCCGCAGATCGGGGGGCCCCGATCGCAGGCCAGGCCACCGTGGGGGCTCCCGTGGGCCCGGATCCTCCTGCGTGCCCACGAGGACTCCAGTAGACGGCCTACCAGCCAGGTCCCGCCATGTGGGACCATGTCCATTTCACGCCGGCGGGACTGGCCGAAAATGGGCAGCCGCTTGGCCGATCGGGGACCGGAGAATTGCCGGGGGCCCCCAACCGGCATGGCGTGGTGCCCGCCTGCAAACCGGCGGCAGAGATTTCGGCAGCCGGCATCGGAATGGCGGGGCGGGATTCACGCCACCCCCCCCCCTGGCGATTCTCCGACCCGGCGGGGAGTTGGAGAATCCCGTCCCTTATGTTCCACCAATCCCCCCCTCACTATCCCTCACACAACCCCAAACCCCTTCGTGCAATGTCCAAGGACTCTATAGTCAATGCAAAGAGAAGGGGTGACATAGGGCATCCATGCCCCATACCCTGGTGCAATGAAAAGTACCCAAATTCATATTATTGGTGCATGTGCTCACCATCGGCTCCTTATACAACAGCTGCACCCATGCCACAAACTTAGGTCCAATCCCAAATTTCTCCAAATTCAACATCAAATAACTCCACTCCACCCAATCAAACGTCTTCTCCGCATCGAACGCTTCCACCACATCTGTCTCCCTTCCCTCTACCACTTTCTTTTTTTTGTATAAATTTAGAATACCCAATTATTTTTTTCCAAATAAGGGGCAATTTAGCGTGGCCAATCCACCTAGCCTGCACATCTTGTGGGGGCGAAACCTACGCAAACACGGGGAGAATGTGCAAACTCCACACGGACAGTGACCCAGAGCCGGGATTAAACCTGGGACCTCAGCGCCGTGAGGCAGCAGGGCTAACCCACTGTGCCACCGTGCTGCCCCCTCTACCACTTTCAACAGAGCCCTTACATCTGAGGACAACTGTCTGCCCTTTATGGACCCCATCTGATCCTCCTCAATCACCTTCAGAAGGGACCCCTCCAACCTTAACTCCAGCACCTTTGCCAATATATTGGTGTCTACATTCAGCAGAAATAAGGGCTGTATGACCCACCTGATCCTTGTCCTTTATAGGCAACACTGAGATGGAGGCCTGCCCCATCACTTACGGCAAGACACCACTGTACATCGCGTCCTCAAACATTCCCACCACCAACGGCGCCACCTATCCTAAATCTGTTAGAAAATTCGACTGGGAACCCGTCAGGCCCCGCCGCCTTCCCTGACTGCATCCTCCCAATCGCCACCTTCACATCCTCCACCCCCACTGGCTCCTCTAGCCCTGCCCTCTCCAACTCACCCAACCTCCGGCCACTTACCCACTCAAAACCTCCCTCATCTCCCGCTCATCCGCTGGTAGCTCCGACTTAAAGAACTCCTCAAACACCTTATTAATCTGTTTTGGTGCCACCACCAACTCCCCCACCTTGTCCTGCATCCAAACTATCTCCCTTGCTGTGGCCTCCCTACGAAGCTGAGCTGCTAAAATATGCCTTGCCTTCTCCCCATAGACAGCCCCCCCTCGCCCTTCTCAACTGACGCACCGTTTCCCCCTGTCGACAATTTCTCAAACCTCATCTGCAACTCCTTCCTCTTTACCAGGAGCCCCAGGTCCAGGTTCCCTGCGCTCCTCCCATCCACCTCCAAAATCTCTTCTATAAATCGGTGGAGTTCCTCCTTATCCTCCCTATCTACCTTGGCCTTAAACAAGATCACCTCGCCCCTCACCGCCACCTTCAGAGCCTCCCTACCACTGACGGTGAAACCTCCCCCACGCAATTAAACCTCACATACTCCTCAATCATCTTCCCTATCTTGTCACAGAAACTCCAGTCTGCCAATAGCCCCACATCCATCCTCCACCCCAGCTTCTGGGCTGCCCCCTTCTCCAATTGCCGAATGCTCTTCCCTCTTAACTCTGGCCAACAGCACCTTCCCCACCACAAAAAAGTCAATCCTCAAAAAGACTTAGGCACCGGGAAGAAAAACTAATGCACCTGGTCGCTCGGGTGCAAAGACTTCACAAGTCAAATCACCTCTCATCTCCCGTTTGAGCCCTGCCAACGCCTTCATGCAGCCCCCCCCCCCCCCCCCCCCCCCCGTGGGGTCAGCGATTACAGCTGGGCCTGTCCACCCTTGGCTCCAGCACTGTGTTTCAACTCCCCCCCCCCCCCCCCCCCCCGGCCATTATCAACTCATGGGTATCCAGATCCGGAATGGCACTCAACATACTCTTTACGAATCCCGCATCATCCCAATTGGGGGCATTACCTTTAAACGCACCCATCACTCTCATGTACCTGTCCCCCAAATGAAATACCTGACTCACCCACCTCTTCCAAAGCCTCACCTGATCCTTCACCCTCAAATGGTCTCCAGCATCATCACTACATCAGCTTTTAAACTCTTCAAATGAGCACAAACTGTCAGTTTCTTCACCGGTTTAACCCCTTCCATTCCACGTCACCATTTTGACCGGGAGTCTCTCAACCCCTCTCCCCTATCCTATCCGCAATCATCATTTCCCCAGGCCCCGCCCATCTGGCCAGACCCACCCCATCCTTTTGTTATCGTCGACCCCCCTCTCCTAGAATCCCCCCATTCACCTCATCCAGTATCGATCCCCTCCCCCACCTTTCACACCTCCCAGGTCCAACAAAACCTGCTTAAGCAGGCTGCAACAACTCTGTTGCAACTGTACCTCCTCCACCCCTTCAACCTCTTGCCTTGCTCCCGCCCCTCGACCAAGTCAAAGTTTGCAGAGGGATATAGATAGTTTAAGTGAGTGGGCAAGGGTCTGGCAGATGGAGTTCAATGTTGGTAAATGTGAGGCCATCTATTTTGGTAGGAATAACATCAAAATGGGTTATTATTTAAATGGAAAAAATTGCAGCATGCTGTTATGCAGAGGGACCCGGGTGGCCTTGTGCATGAATCACAAAAAGTTGGTTTGCAGGTGCAGCAAGTAATTAATAAGGCAAATCTTAGGGGATGGACTTTAAAAACAGAGAAGTTATGTTGCAGCTGTATAGGGTGCTGATGAGGCCACACCTGGAATACTGTTGTAAGGAACTCCAATTGGCTTTATTGGTTGGCCAATTGGAGTATGAGCTCCCTCAATGATAGCTCATTGAGGGGGGCCCATATAATCACCTGTGTCGGCTTTGTGAGCCAGTCTTAAGTTGACTGGACTGCTAACAGCACTGTTTGTAGCTGCTCCTGTAATATCGTTATAGTAAATAAATATTGGTGTGGTGACGGAACTCCTGCCTCCCGTGGATTACTACAGTGGCGACGAGGTAAATTAAGAATTTTGCGGAGACCAGCTGCCGCACTCGGATGGTAAGCCTTGCCATTTTAAAAATGCCGTTTTTTGGGAGGTTAGAGGCATTTGACCCGGCTATTGAGGACTGGTCCCAGTATGTGGAGAGAATGTGTTACTTCTTCCGGGCAAATGATATACTGACGGACGAAAGGAGACAGCTTATCCTGCTGTCGGCGTGCGGACCCTCCCATTTCGCCATTATACGTAGTCTGACTTATCCCGATGCGCCGGACACGAAAACTTTCCAAGAAGTAACGGAATTGGTGAAAGAGCACTACGATCCAAAACCACCCCTCATTTTGCGTAGGTAGATTCTACACAGCGAAGCGGGAAGACAGGGAGTCAGTCACGAATTTCTTGACCCGCCTGAGAAGGCTGGCGGAAAAATGTGAGTTCGGCCCGACGCTAAATGAAATGCTTTGGGACCGGTTAGTGTGTGGTATAAACGACCTCACAATACAGAAATGCCTGTTGGCGGAAACGGAGCTAGACTGCAGGCAGGCGTTACAGCTCACACTGTCCCTAGAAAAGGCAGCAAGTGGGGCGCAGGAACTACAGGGCACGCCAATGGAGGTAGATACCTGTGAGAGGGACTACCACAACGGGTCCTGCTACCAGGTAGCCGCTCTCAGGAAAAACCTGAGGAATAGAGGGAAAAAGGAAAACTCCAGAACTGCCCCCAAGTCTGCCAGGACTAACTGGAGACAGAGGGAAGTACCGGCTGAGGCTCCCCCAACAGAGAAGGACCGTTTCTGGCACCAGACAGAGTGGGGTAACAATGACAGAAACCCTAGAAGGAGGTGGCAAAAGAGGAATAGCAGGTGGGGACGCAGGGAAGTACACAACCTAGACGCCCCATCCTCCTCCGAAGGGGAACAATTATATAATATTACAACGAAGAAAGCAGAACCCATTAGGATTACCCCACGGGTGAACGGGCGGCCGACAATAATGGAAATAGACACGGGTGCAGCCGTATCAGTAATGGGAGTGGCAGCATTTAGAAAAATCAAAGATGGACTCCAGCCACTAACCCTAACAAAAACATCGACGAAACTTAAAACCTACATGGGGGAACCCCTGGAAGTTCTAGGCACGACTCGTGTACATGTGGAATATGAGAAACAATTGCTCAGATTACCGTTGACGATAGTAGAGGGCTCCAGACCGAGCTTAATTGGATGGAACTGGCTGAAAGACCTAAAATTAGATTGGATGAAAATTTTCCAGAGTGGAAGCGGGCAGTTGAGTGGAATATTCCAAAAATACCCGGAGGTCTTCCAGGAAGGTTTGGGGGAAATCATAGGCGCCAAAACAACTTTGCACGTGGACCCAGAAGCCCTTCCAGAATTTTATAAGGCCAGGCCGGTACCTTTTGCATTAAGGAAGAAAGTAGATGACGAAATAGAAAGGTTACGGCGCGATGGCATTATCAGACCAGTACAGTTTTCGGAATGGGCAGCACCAGTGGTACCAATTTTGAAGCCAGACGGCTCGATACGTCTCTGTGGAGATTTCAAACAGACAGTAAACAAATACGCACTGCTGGACAAATACCCAATCCCGAAAA
The DNA here is from genome assembly GCF_902713615.1 of Scyliorhinus canicula. NCBI lineage: Eukaryota > Metazoa > Chordata > Chondrichthyes > Carcharhiniformes > Scyliorhinidae > Scyliorhinus > Scyliorhinus canicula. The sequence goes on from NC_052147.1 coordinate 173,405,026, forward strand.
CAGACGACCTATATGCCAAATTGGAAGGTGGGCTTTTGTTCACGAAACTAGACATGAGCCACGTCTACCTGCAGTTAAAACTGGACAAGGGCTCCCAGAAGTTCGCTACGATCAACACCCTGAAGGGCCTTTTTCATTATACTCGGCTACCTTTTGGAGTGTCATCAGCCTGCGCTATATTCCAGCGTACGATGGAAAGTATTCTGCAGGGACTACCGAAGGTGGCGATTTATTTGGACGATGTCTTAATCACGGGTAGGACAAACAGGGAACACTTAAGGAACCTGGAGGAAGTGCTCAGGCGTTTCGCAAAGGCAGGCGTACGGCTAAAAAGGGAAAAATGTGTTTTTCTGGCCCCACAAGTGACATACCTGGGATATAAAGTAGACGAGTCAGGCTTACACCCATTGGAAGACAGAGTAAGGGCAATAAAAGAATCCCCAGCTCCCACCACGGTCCAGGAGTTACGATCATTTCTAGGGTTGGTAACCTATTATGGAAAATTTATTGAAAATAGGGCGTCCATCCTAGAACCCCTCCACCAGCTACTAAAAAAGGGGCAAGAATGGAAATGGTCCACCCGCCAAAACCGAGCATTTAGGGACATTAAGGAACAGCTGTCATCCGAAAATGTCCTAGAGCATTATGACCCAAGGAAGGAGTTGGTGGTCACTTGTGATGCATCCCCCTACGGGGTAGGATCCGTCTTAGCCCATAGAGGAAGGAATGGGGAAGAACGGCCAATAGCCTATGCTTCGAGGACCTTGGCGATGGCTGAGAGGAAGTACGCCCAAATCGAGAAGGAAGGACTGGCGGTGATATTCGCAGTAAAAAAATGTCACCAGTATCTGTATGGGCGGAAATTCACCATAGTGACGGGCCATAAGCCGTTATTAGGGTTATTAAAAGAAGACAAGTCAATACCCCCGATTGCATCAGCTAGAATCCAATGCTGGGCGTTGCTACTGGCGGCATATAGATACGTTCTGGAGCACAGACCGGGAACGCGAGTAGCACATGCAGATGCTTTGAGCAGACTTCCCCTCCCGGACACTCCGCCGCAAATACCAAAAGTAGAGGAGACAGTAATGACTCTAAATTTTTTGGACACCCTACCAGTAGACGCACAACATATTCGGTTGTGGACGCAAACAGACCCAGTTTTAGCCAAGATGAAGCATTTACTGCTAACAGGGGAACTGGAAAGACCAGTGGAGCCCCAGATGCACCCATACTGGAGCAGAAGGGACCAAATAACCGTAGAAGACGGTATCCTATTATGGGGAGCCCGGGTAATCGTCCCAGCTCAGGGCCGTCAGGCAATCTTAACTGAGTTACATCACGGACACCCAGGGGTGTCTAAAATGAAGATGCTAGCTCGAAGCTACGTTTGGTGGCCAGGTTTGGACACAGACATAGCAGCCTTGGTATGTCGGTGCCAGGAGTGACAACAGGGGCAAAGAGTGCCACCAGCGGCGCCATTGCACCCGTGGGAAAGGCCAGGCAGACCGTGGACCCGCCTGCATATTGACCATGCCGGCCCTTTCATGGGCTCAATGTTTTTGGTGATAATGGACGCCCACTCCAAATGGTTGGACGTCCACCGGGTAAACACGGCAAGCACAGCATCGACAATTGAAAAGCTCAGGGCCTCATTTGCAACACATGGATTCCGGAGGTATTGGTGTCGGACAACGGAACGGCATTCACAAGTGGGGAATTTGGAAAATTCCTGAAGGAAAACGGAGTCCGTCACATCAAAACGGCCCCTTACCATCCAGCGACCAACGGCCTGGCAGAGAGAGCGGTCCAGACACTTAAAGCAGGACTCAAGAAGCAGCCGGCAGCGTCAATGGACACAAAGCTCTCCCGCTGGCTGTTTGATTACAGGACCACACCGCATTCCACAACGGGCATACCGCCAGCTGAACTCTTAATGGGAAGGCGGCTGCGAACGAGGCTGAGTCTCCTTTTCCCAAATTTAACGGGGAAAGTGGAGAAACAACAGGAGGTCCAACGCAGGGGGCATGATAATAGTCGGCAGCAGAGACATTTCCAGGTGGGGGCACCAGTTTGGGTCAAGAATTATGGGAATGGACCAACATAGGTCAAAGGCACGGTAGAGTCCCAAACAGGGCCCATATCCTATGAGGTTTCAATAGGAGGTAAGGTGCTGAAGAAACACCTAGACCAAATAAGGGCAGCGGAACCACACCTGGAGGCAGGCGAAGCAGGACCGCCTTAAGCTGGGATAGCCCAGATGGAAAGGATACCCACACCCCAGCCCCGAGCAATTTCTCCAGACCCCGTCATCCAGTCATCAGAGTCGGAGATGGACACACTCGACGAGGCCGCCACGCCACCTCTCCCCGAGGAGGAGGAAGAACAACTTCCAAGGAGGTCGTCAAGGAAAAGACGGGCACCTATAAGATACACTCCGCCCACTTCGGAGAACGACCCGGCGGACGACACAGAGGTGACAGACCCAGACATGAGGAGCAGGAAGAAGCTCAGAGGAATGCCAGCTGGCAGGAATTCCTCGGACCTTGGGGGGGAGGGGTGTAATGAACTCCAATTGGCTTTATTGGTTGGCCAATTGGAGTATGAGCTCCCTCAATGATAGCTCATTGAGGGGCCCATATAATCACCTGTGTAGGCTTTGTGAGCAGTCTTAAGTTGACTGGACTGCTAGCAGCACTGTTTGTAGCTGCCCCTGTAATATCGTTAATGTAAATAAATATTGGTGTGGTGACGGAACTCCTGCTTCCCGTGGATTACTACAACTGTGTATAATTTTGGTCTTCTTATTTGAGAAAGGATGTATTGGCACTGGAGGGAGTGCAGAGGAGATTCACGAGGTTGATTCTGGAGTTGAGAGGATTAGCTTCTGAGGAGAGACTAAGTAGACTGGCACTATACTCATTGGAATTTAGAAGAAGGAGGGGAATCTTATAGAAACATATAAAATTACGACGGGAACAGATAGGCTAGAAGCAGGGAGGTTGTATCCACTGGTGGGTGAAACTAGAACTGGGGGCATAGCCTCAAAATAAGGGGGAGAAAATTTAGGACTGAGTTAAGGAGGAACTTCTTCACCCAAAGGGTTATAAATCTTTGGAATTCTCTGCCCAGTGAAGCAGTTGAGGCTACCTCATTAAATGTTTTTAGGGCAAAGATAGATGGATTTTTCAATTATAAAGGAATTAAGGGTTATGATCAGTGGGTGGATAAGTGGAGCTGAGTCCACAAAAAGATCGACCGTGATCTTATTGAATGGCGGAGCAGGCACGAGGGGCCAGATGGCCTATTCTTGCTCCCAGTTCTTGTGTTCTTATGTTCTTCATTGCTGTTGCCTTTACCGGGGCAACTGCTTCCTCCATCCACTCTTTAAGCAAAGCCATCATATCCCTCCGAAGCACCCAACAGCCTTTCAAACTCCACCAACATCACCTCGGTCAGAGTTTCCACTGTGAGGGGAGCGGTCCCACCAGGCGACCCAGCCCCGTGCCACCTTTCTTCCTGCAGGACTCATAGCTGTACTCGCCGACGGACTTTCACTCACCCCTTCTTTCCAGGACCTTTCATCCGGAACTTCGGCATTCCCCAACCTCCTTATGACTTCCCACATCAACTCATCCAAAAACTATCCTTAAGACCGGGCATAAAAGTACCAAAATCCAGAATCCACCTAATGTGTGACCTCCACCTACATGCTACTACCGAAAGTCCCTGAGGCTGCACCTCGAAGGAGTGCACTGAGGAGTGCCAACAACATATGGGCTGGCGATTGAGAATGGCCATGCCATCCCGTTGATGATGCTACTGGAGTGTGAGGGTTTCCAGATGATCAGAAGTCCTCGGAGCATTTGCAGGATACTGCCAGCACTTTCAACAATCTGCAGCCTGTAAGTTGCAGCGAGAAGGTGAGTTTAAATGATTTTTATTCAGCAATGGGGGGTCTCAGCCACGGGCTGCCGAATCCAAGGGAAACACCCCGAGTCCATTCACTTGCCACCAAGTCATTCCCTCCTGCTCCCTCAGACATCCCTCAGAAAGCTCGATAAAGGTTTGCTTACTTCCTCGCTCTACCTCAATTACCATGGTGCCGACTTGTAAATATTTACACCAATTCACGCCTGCATGACTCCTGGCTGAGATAGCTGGAGCATCATAGGGGACTGGAGAATGGGGCTTCCAGCCTGTTATTAAGATGTAAATGGGTGAAATCACCGATTTGCATGGTGCTGCCAGCATGGGTATGTAGCTTGCTGCCGCCTCCCCAAACGGCTGCAGCATTGGAACGAGATCGGTGCCTGCCGACAATCCCATTTGTCAGCCAACACTATGGGCGAAATTCTCCGCCCCCCACGACGGGTGGGAGAATAGCGGGAGGGCCTTCCCGACATTTTTGCCGCCCTCCCGCTATTCTCCCCCCCCCCCCCCCCCGCCGAAGTCCCGACCCGAATCGCTGCCGCCGTTTTTTTTTACGGCCGGCAGCGATTCTCAGCTGTTAGATGGGCCGAAGTCCCAGCCCTTTCCGCCGTTTTTACGAACGGCAAACACACCTGGTCTTGCCGTTCGTAAAACCGGCGTCACAAACTCGCTATTAATAACCATGGCACCGATTGGCACGGCCGTACCACGGCCGTGCCAAGGGTGCCATGGGCCCGCGATCGGTGGGCACCGATCGCGGGCCCGATGCCCGCGCACTACTTGTCCTTCCGCCGCCCCGCAGTATCCATTCGCGGGGCGGCTGAGGGGCAACCCGGCCCGCACATGCGCGGGTTTCGCGCAAAAACGCGATGACGTCACCCGCGCATGCGCGGGTTTGAGTCTTCCAAACTGCGCATGCGCGGCTGATGTCATATGACGCGTCAGCCGGCGCTAACTCCGGCAAGCGGGTTTAACGATTTTCGTTAAGCCCGTCTTGCCGGAGCCTACGGCGTCGGGCTGCTAGCCCCGACCGGGGACCAGAATCGGTCCCCCGTCGGGAAGGTGCGCGCTGCCGTAAAACCCGCCCGGGTTTTACGCCAGCTTTACGATTTCTCCCGTTTTGGGAGAATCTCGCCCTACATTCGCCACCGGATCGGGAAACCCGCTACCAATGTCGGGAATGGAGAATCCAGCCTGTAACTTCAAGAGAACCACGTGATGCACTTGAAATTTTAAACTCTCCATAAATTGTGAAGGGAAGGGACTACTGCTACAAACAAGATAGAAGCTACTACAATTAGTGCAGGATCCAAGAGGCAAGCATGAGACATTCCAATTCACTGAGGTAGTAGTATTCACCACTAAATGCGTTTCTGTGTCTTGCAACATACCGCTGCTAGTTATGCACACCAATGGTACTAAAATGGAATGCAAGATTTTTTCGGTATGTTTAATCTGATTAGCAACTGATTGATATCCATGGAAACTTTAAAGTAAAGTAATGCAGTCAACTCACGATCTTGAAAAGTTTGATATGGAGGCCAGAAAGCACTCAGCATGTAGGCTAAAGGTAAGTAAAGTAGCATTAAGGAAAGGCTTTATTGACTAGCCTTGTCAAGGCTACACAGTAGGGTGACCTTTAGTTCTGTGTGCCCACAGCACACATCAGGAATTAGCTGTTCACTCAAAAATAATCTTTGGTCCATTAATTTCAGTGCTTGCTGGCTGGGGTTTTTTAGTTCATGCATTCGGTCAGCTCTTATGTTTTTTAAAAATATATAAATCGTGTTACTTGAGACCACATACCTCAATTTGAAAAGAACAGACTTTTTCATAGAAATATCAAATATGATCTCTAACTAACAATAGGAAGCACTATTCAAACACCATCCCCAATAACATTTCGAAAATGTACCTGAACAGACACTTCCCCTTTCAAAGAGAAACTCTTTCCTTGCCCTCAATGCTTCACAAATGACACTTCCCAGATCTCTCCTCATCCCTCAGAGATACTCTTCCTCTCTCTCTCCTCAGACACTCTTTCACACTCACCTCTTTCCTCAGACACTTTTTTGCTCTCTCTCCTCATTCCTCAGGGGCTCTCTTGCTCTCTCTTTATTCCTCAGGGGCTCTCTTGCTCTCTCTTTATTCCTCAGGGGCTCTCTTGCTCTCTCTTTATTCCTCAGGGGCTCTCTTGCTCTCTCTTTATTCCTCAGGGGCTCTCTTGCTCTCTTTATTCCTCAGGGGCTCTCTTGCTCTCTCTTTATTCCTCAGGGGCACTCAACCTCTATCTTGCCTCTTTCCTCAAGGACATTTTATCGCTCTCTCTTCTCGTTCATCAGACACTGCTCCGTTCTCTCTCCTTGTTCCTCAGAGACACTTTTCTGCTCCCTCTCCTTATTCCTTAGAGACACTTTTTCCCTCTCCCTCTTTCTTCCTAAGAGATGTTCTTTCCCTCTCTGTCCTTTCCTCAGACACTTCCTCTCCCCACTTTTAGCGACACTTGTCTCCTCTCTTTCCTTCCCTACACTTTCAGAGAAATTCTTTGCCCACTCCTTCCCAGAGACATTTTTCCTCTTCCTCTCCCCTTTCAAAGATATTCTTCCTCACCTTCCTCAAAGACACTCTTCTCCTACCCTTCCTCTTTCAGGGACACACTTTGCCTCTCTCTCTACCATCACAGAAACACTATTGCCTTGTTTTCTCCTCTCTTCACACAATGTGCTGTGAGTTTGGGGGTTGAGGAGCGGTGTGGGGGGGGGGGGGGGGGGGGGGGGGGGGGGGGGGGGGGGGGGGGGGGGGGGGGGGGGGGGGGGGGGCCCATAGTCTACATGACTGGGTACAAGTTGCATACTCATATCTTTTAGAGGCAACTATCTCCTTCCGAATGTCCACCACCACTCCATTGTGACTTATACAACTTCTCACAACACTTCCAACAACATAGTGCATCCATTGGATAGAGCCTCAGCAATCACAGTAATCGGTTGGATGTCAAATTGCTGGATTGTTTTAGCACAGTTCAAGCTCCCGGAAGTGCTGATGTCTGATGCCAAGATGGCAGCAGCTTTTGCTGCAATATAAGCGGAGACATTAGCTCAGCTCTGCACAAAGCTCTGTTCCAGGTTGGAGCCGGTCTTTCGTGCCCTTTGAAAGTTACAACAGGTTTATATATAATCATAGAATATTTACAACACCATAAGGAGGTCATTTTGCCCATCGTGTTCATCGTTGTTGTCAAAGAGCCATGTATTCTAATCCCACATTCCTGTACTAGGTCCAAAGCCCTGCAGGTCACAGTGCTTCAGGTAGGCATCTAAGTATCTTCAAAATGAGGCACTTCCGGTGACGGCCATGGTATGAGTGGTTGCACAGAAGGAAGCTCCTGCTTGAAGGCATAGAAAAGAGCTATTTTTACCCGAAAACGGGAGTAACTTTGATGGGAAAGTGTAGCTGAAGGGTGGAGGAGATGTCCCCCCCCCACCGGGTGTGGTATGTCTGCTGGTTACCAAACCCGGCAGAAGAAGGTGAAAGACCTGGCCAAGGAGATGGAAGAGACCTGTGGCACAGCAGCTATTGGAAAGATGGCGGAGGGCGAAGGGTCAGTGCAAGTTCAAAGGCCCCAAATGCAACAGTTGATGCCCTTCATTAGGGAAGAGTTCTGTCAGCAAAGGAAGGAAATGCAGGAGGACAAATCGAAGTCCATCGAAGGGGCTGTGGCGCTCCTGAAGGATTCGGTGGAAAGTGTCGAAGTATCTGGAGGCACAGGTCGTAGATCCGAGAGATTGAAAGGATGATGTCGGACCACAGCGATTGGGTGATGGCATTGGAGGCAGAGGAAGGGCTCTTATCTTTGCAAGATGCTGAGAGCAAAGGTGGACGAGCAAGAGACTAGGTAGAGAAGCCAGAACCTGCAAATTGTCGGCCTGCCTGAAGGAGTGGAAGATGCGAGTGCCACAAGGTACGTTTCGAGGGTGCTGGCGGGGCTGGTGGTGGAGGGGGTGCTGAACAAGGCCTCTGAGTTGGGCAGAGCACCCAGGTGTCTGAGGCAGAAGCCAAGAGCTGGGGAGCTGCCATGGGCAGTGATCGTAAGACTTCACAAGTTTATGGAGAAAGAGATCTTGCAGTGGGTCAGGAAGAAGCAGAACTGTGAATGGGAGGGGAACAAGGTCTGAATACTTGTTCAGACTGGCAAAACGGTATGCTGGGTTCAACAGGATCAAGGCGGTGCTGTATCGACAGCAGATCAGGTTTGGTGTGCTCTACCCGGTGAAACTATGGGTAGCCTATGAGGGCCTGGAATCTTATTTTGAAAACCCAGAAGCGGCCAATGACTTTATTAAGGAGCACTCCCCTCTCTCTCCACTTTCACTCAGACACTCATCCCCTCTCTCTCCACTTTCACTCAGACACTCATCCCCTCTCTCTCCACTTTCACTCAGACACTCACCCCCTCTCTCTCCACTTTCACTCAGACACTCATCCCCTCTCTCTCCACTTTCACTCAGACACTCATCCCTTCTCTCTCTCCACTTTCACTCAGACACTCACCCCCTCTCTCTCCACTTTCACTCAGACACTCATCCCCTCTCTCTCTCCACTTTCACTCAGACACTCATCCCCTCTCTCCACTTTCACTCAGACACTCATCCCTCTCTCTCCACTTTCACTCAGACACTCATCCCCTCTCTCTCTCCACTTTCACTCAGACACTCATCCCCTCTCTCTCTCCACTTTCACTCAGACACTCATCCTCTCTCCCCACTTTCACTCAGACACTCATCCCCTCTCTCTCCACTTTCACTCAGACACTCATCCTCTCTCTCTCTCCACTTTCACTCAGACACTCATCCCCTCTCTCTCTCCACTTTCACTCAGACACTCATCCTCTCTCTCTCCACTTTCACTCAGACACTCATCCCCTCTCTCTCCACTTTCACTCAGACACTCATCCCTTCTCTCTCTCCACTTTCACTCAGACACTCATCCCCTCTCTCTCTCCACTTTCACTCAGACACTCATCCCCTCTCTCTCTCCACTTTCACTCAGACACTCATCCCCTCTCTCTCTCCACTTTCACTCAGACACTCATCCCTTCTCTCTCTCCACTTTCACTCAGACACTCATCCCCTCTCTCTCTCCCCACTTTCACTCATACACTCATCCCCTCTCTCTCCACATTCACTCAGACACTCATCCCCTCTCTCTCTCCACTTTCACTCACTCATCCCCTCTCTCTCTCGACTTTCACTCAGACACTCATCCCCTCTCTCTCTCCACTTTCACTCAGACACTCATCCCCTCTCTCTCCACTTTCACTCAGACACTCATCCCCCCTCTCTCTCCACTTTCACTCAGACACTCATCCCCTCTCTCTCTCCACTTTCACTCAGACACTCATCCCCTCTCTCTCCACATTCACTCAGACACTCATCCCCTCTCTCTCCACTTTCACTCACTCATCCCCTCTCTCCCCACTTTCACTCATACACTCATCCCCTCTCTCTCCACTTTCACTCAGACACTCATCCCCTCTCTCCACTTTCACTCAGACACTCACCCCTCTCTCTCCACTTTCACTCATACACTCATCCCCTCACTTCTCCACTTTCACTCAGACACTCATCCCCTCTCTCCACTTTCACTCAGACACTCATCCCCTCTCTCTCTCCACTTTCACTCATACACTCATCCCCTCTCTCCCCACTTTCACTCAGACACTCATCCCCTCTCTCTCTCCACTTTCACTCAGACACTCATCCCCTCTCTCTCTCCACTTTCACTCAGACACTCACCCCCTCTCTCTCCACTTTCACTCAGACACTCATCCCCTCTCTCTCTCCACTTTCACTCAGACACTCACCCCTCTCTCTCCACTTTCACTCAGACACTCATCCCCTCTCTCCCACTTTCACTCACTCATCCCGCTCTCTCCACATTCACTCAGACACTCATCCCCTCTCTCTCTCCACTTTCACTCAGACACTCATCCCCTCTCTCTCCACTTTCACTCACTCATCCTCTCTCTCTCTTCACTTTCACTCAGACACTCATCCCCTCTCTCCCCACTTTCACTCAGACACTCATCCCCTCTCTCTCCACTTTCACTCAGACACTCATCCCCTCTCTCTCTCCACTTTCACTCAGACACTCATCCTCTCTCTCTCCACTTTCACTCAGACACTCATCCCCTCTCTCTCTCCACTTTCACTCAGACACTCATCCCCTCTCTCTCCACTTTCACTCAGACACTCATCCCCTCTCTCTCTCCACTTTCACTCAGACACTCATCCCCTCTCTCTCTCCACTTTCACTCAGACACTCATCCCCTCTCTCTCTCTCCACTTTCACTCAGACACTCATCCCCTCTCTCTCCACTTTCACTCAGACACTCATCCCCTCTCCCTCTCCCCACTTTCACTCATACACTCATCCCCTCTCTCTCCACTTTCACTCAGACACTCATCCCCTCTCTCTCTCTCCACTTTCACTCAGACACTCATCCCCTCTCTCTCCACTTTCACTCAGACACTCATCCCCTCTCTCTCTCCACTTTCACTCAGACACTCATCCCTCTCTCTCTCCACTTTCACTCAGACACTCATCCCCCTCTCTCTCTCCACTTTCACTCAGACA
>NC_052147.1:173832691-173846359 GCF_902713615.1 Scyliorhinus canicula
CTCCACTAGCTTCATGTCTAGAATTACTTCCTTCCTCCAGCTTTTCTAATCTCTTTTCCCACTGGCCACATTTGAAAATGAAATTCTCTCTCACTCTCTCCATTTTCCTCTCTGCCGTTGCTAACTTCTGAATTTCTAATAGCCTTTGAAAAGTTCTCCTTTTTTCCTTTCTTCACTTTCATTTTTTCCTGCATTTCAAGTTCAAGTTCAGTTTTTTCACTTCTATTGCTTTTCCCCCCTTTTATTTCTCTTGTACTTCTAATTTCATCATTTATAGTTGTAATTGACTTTTAGCTAATTCAATTTACTCACTTTTTTAAATGCTTGGTCTGCCTGACAACTCTTGGGCACGATTCTCCGCAACCACGACGGGTGGGAGAATAGCGGGCCGCGCCGTTATTTCCCGCGACGCCGGTCCGACGCGTTCACGCTATGTCACGACGTCGCCAATCACAACTGCTTTTAAAAGTCGCCAGCCAGTCGTGCTGGCTGACAAGGAGTTAGCAGGTTAGCGGACCGTCGCAGCAAACTGGGGAAGGTATCCAAGACAACGCTGCGGCTGGGGGGGGGACCGGCGATGGAGAGGGACAAGTGGGAGGGGGGGGAGAGGGAGAGGGGGGGGAGGGGTGGGACAAGTGGGGGGGGGGGGGAGAAGGGCAGGGAGAGGGAGAGGGACGAGGGAGGGACGAGGGAGAGGGAGAGGGGGAGGGGCGAGGGGAGGGACGAGGGAGAGGGACAAGTGGGGGGGAGAGGGAGAGGGGGAGAGGGAGGGGAGGGAGAGGGACAAGTGGGAAGAGGGGAGAAGGGCAGGGAGAGGGAGAGGGACGAGGGAGGGACGAGGGAGAGGGAGAGGGGGAGGGGCGAGGGGAGGGACGAGGGAGAGGGACAAGTGGGGGGGAGAGGGAGAGGGGGAGAGGGAGGGAGAGGGACAAGTGGGGGGGAGAGGGGGAGGGAGAGGGAGAGGGGGAGGGGGAGGGAGAGGGAGAGTGGGAGGGAGAGAGAGAGGGGGAGGGAGAGGGACAAGTGAGAGAGGGGGAGCGTGAGTAGTGGGGGCGGGGGGGTGTGGGGGAGTGAGTGGAGTGGATGGGCTCATCCACCCCCAGATGCAACATGTCAGCCGCCCTGCCATGGCATGACGGTCACGAGGACACGGCTGCTGGTTGCCCTGTGGCTTATGGCCACAAGACACTGACGCCCCGGTGAGGAGGACGTGTTGTTAACTGCCCGTTGGACGCAGAAAGTGACCAGGGGTTAGGGTGGCCGTGTGTCAGCAGCGCAACCAGGCCACCGGGACACACAGGTATCCCGTGGCAGGCGGCTGCCAAGGTGTGGAATAACCTCCGTCTAACATGTCGTTTCTCTGCCCCCCACCACCCTTCTGTATGCGAACAGAACAGCCATGTTCAGCACAGTGGCTGGGGCCGCTGCACTGCAGTTGGAGATGGAGAGAGTCCACAGCCACATCCCACAGTGAATGCAGGGCCAGCTGCAGGAGCGCAGGGAATGCCCGAGGAGTTGCCCTTCGTCGAGCAGCATGGGGGTGAGGAGAAGGAGGCATTGATGGTGGAGCCAAGGCGCCAGAGGCGTCAACCGAGGCCAAGGGTGTACAGTGCCCAGATCTCATTCCAGACAATGCCGGACATCACCTGCAGGAGGAGACTCCAGGTTGAGCAGAGAGACGGTGACACATATCTGTCACCTCGTGGCGCACCTCGCCCCATGTGGAAGGGGAGGACACGTGATCCCGGTTGCCTTCAAGGTGACAGTTGAACTGAACTTTTATGCAACCGGCTCCTTCCGGTCTCCGAGCGGGGACCTCTCCAGGATCTCCCAGTCATCGGTGCACAGGTATATCCGGGATGTGACGGACGCCCTCTATGCCATCGCCGACCGCTACATCACCTTTCCCGAGGACCGAGCAATTCAAGATTCACGAGCTCGTGGATTTGCCAGCGTGGCCGGGATACCGATGGTGCAGGGTGCAATTGATTGTGTTCACGTCGCCATGCGCCCGCCTGCAGGCAACAGGGAAGTATTCACAAACAGGAGGGGGACATACTCCATGAATGTCCAGATGGTATGCGACCCCCACATGAAGATCATGCACGTGTGCGCAAGGTTTCCAGGGAGCGTGCATGATGCGTTCATTCTTGCACAGTCGTTCATCCCTGCGATGTTTGAGGGACGGCCAGCCCCCCCGGCTGAGGGGATGGTTGCTGGGCGACAGGGGTTATCCATTGAGGTCATGGCTGATGACGCCCATACGGAGGCCTCAGACCAACGCGGAGACCCTTTACAATGAGGTCCATGCATCAACCAGGGGTGTGGTGGAGCGCTGCTTCGGATTGCTGAAAATGCAATTCAGGTGCCTTGACCACTCCGGAGGTGCCCTGCAGTACCAGCCTGAGAGGGTGGCTCGCATTGCCGTGGTCTGCTGTGCGCTGGACAACATCGTGATGCAGAGGGGAGATGCCCTGGAGGAGGAGGCGGAGGGAGAAGCCAGTGGCAGTGGTGCCAACACGGAGGAGGAGGTGGAGGAGGAGGTCGGTGCAGTTGCGGGCGCAGCACGCAGACACAACCCGGGTGCTGGTGATGTCCAGGAGGCTGCACGACAGCTCCGGCGAGGACAGCGGGCACGCAACGCGTTGGTGGCTGCAGGATTCACGCGCCGCGCGTGCCGACCCCGCTGAACACCAACACAACCAGTCGCGCAGGTGGTCAACACACAACTCCCCCCCGCTCTGCGTACACTGCTCCAGTTCTACATCACCCCATCACCCATACCACTGCGGCACAACGGTATGGCACGACATTGATGGCTGTGTCAGCGGGTGTGATCAGTGCCATGATGAATGATGACAGCCCGCTCTGCGATGAGCTGTGAGCTCAGATTCGTTAGACAAAGTCTGACTCATGGCAATAGCTGAACCATCCATCTCGGTGGCCGCTGAGATCGTCACGAACATTCCATCACGTGCCCGCGTGGGGTAGCTGTGAGAGGGGGTGGGGGGGAAGGGAGTGCACACCCGGCACCGAAGTTTCACCGCTCGTCAACCCCAGCGACACTCGGTCACCATCACGATCCCTGTGGCTGCGGAAAAATCACACTGACAAGTTCGGTGCAACAGTGAGTTTAATGGTTAACATTATGAACAGATGCCCTAGCCCCTACTACTAGCCCCGTCACCCGTGCCAACTTACTATGTGTCCCTCTTTGTTGCCTTATGGGCCCTACCACTGTGTCTAAATGAATCCCCAGTTGGTACAGCAGGAGTGGAGGCGGACTGCTGAGAATCACCCCCTGCGATATCTCTCCCCGTCGGCACTCGTTTCCTGGGCGACCCGGCCTTGATGGGCCAGGCTGCTCCGCGGGCGTTTCGGATGAAGTGGTGTCACCCTACTCTGCCCGCTGCCCACGGGATGGGACGGGGGGAGGCCGAGCGTTCCAGGACATCCCGTGATGGAGTTAATGGGATGGGCCCCAGTACCTCCTCCTCCCTCGGGGAGCCCGGTGGCCCCCGGGCCTCACTGTGGGAAGGAGGTGCGAGTGGGGAGGTGCCCCGTCGCCCCACCGACACCTGGCACTGCCAGTCCTGGAGGCCTGCACGGTCTCCACCAGGGTACGAAGGTTCGCAGAGACGGAGTCCAGGGAGATAGGCATTCCCGCCAGGGAGTGTGCGACCTCAACCTGTAAGTGTGCGACGCCATCCAGCACGTGCATCAGGCGGTTGATGCTCTCCGCGACTGACTGCTGGGACTGTGCCATGGCCTGCTGGGACTGGGCCATGACCTGCTGTGACCCGGCCAAGGCTCGCAGCGCGCCGGCAATGTCATGTTGGCTTTGGCGCATTGCTGCCTGTGAGAGGGCAACCCTGTCCAGGGCCATTGATGACGTGTGCACGTGAAGCCCAACGCCTTGCAGAACCTGACCCATGGCCGAAACCGTTTCACCCATTGCCTCGACCGCGGATGCCACCCGTGCGGTGTCGGCCTGGGTGGCTGCCATGAGCGGCACCACTCCCTGCTCCTGGACGCGGTTCGACTCCTCGAACTGCGTCTGCAGCTGCTGGAAGACGGCCCTCATCCCCTCATTGTGTCCCTGGGTTTCAAAATGCATCGGCTCTGCGGGTGGGTCGAGTAAATCCAGGAACCCGGGAAACGTCTGGGAGCCAGCTGGATGCTGGGCCTGGCCTGCCCTCCGACAGTCCGGGCCCTCGTCTGCTCTGACCTCCACCTGCTGTACTTGCTCAGCTGTGTGGTGCACACCAGACTGTGACCCAGGAGCCTCATCACTTAATTGCCCAACCGAGGTGAGTGTCTCTGGGATGGTGGATGGTGTGGGAGACAGCAGTGCCGCAAGCTCTAGGTCCTCGTCCGTCATTATGTCTGAGGGGTCATCGTCCCATTCATTTCTGGCGGCAGGTTGCACGCGGCCCACGTACTCTTCTCCCTAATTTGACCCTGCTGACTGTGTTGCCATGTGTGCGTCCTGCTTCAGGTCCCGGGTTGGGAGGATGGCCCTCCTGGGTGACGTCCTGCCATCCCCAGGCGTATGGCCCTGGGTGCGGTGATGCTGGCGGTTCTCCGGCTGGGTGTGGCATCAGACGTCCCTGGATGTTCGTCAGCACGCCCTCGGGAACAGAATAAGACGGGGTTATTTAGACACGCTTGGCCGGGCGTTGGATGGTCCAGTGGGCTGAGTGTGAGGGGAGAGAGGATGTGGGGGGGGGGGGGGGGGGGGGGGGGGGGGGGGGGGGGTCAGTGGGCTTAGTGTGAGGGGAGAGAGAGGATGGGGGGGGGGGGGGTCCAGTGGGCTGTGTGAGGGCAGAGAGGATGGGGGGGGGTGTCCAGTGGGCTGAATGTGAGGGGAGAGAGGATGGGGGGGGGGGGGGTTCAGTGGGCTGAGTGTGAGGGCAGAGAGGATGGGGGGGGGGTTTGTTATGCAGGGTTGTCTCACTTGGTTCTGCACCGTCAACCTCGCATTGCACGACCTCTCGGGTGGCAGATCCCCCAGCAAGGTCCAGAGCCCTCTGCTCAAAGGCGGTCAGGGGGTGCATTATGGGAGAACCCCCTCCGGTCTTAGAACATAGAACATAGAACAGTACAGCACAGAACAGGCCCTTCGGCCCTCAATGTTGTGCCGAGCCATGATCACCCTACTCAAACCCACGTATCCACCCAATACCCGTAACCCAACAACCCCCCCAACCTTACTTTTTTTTAGGACAGTACGGGCAATTTAGCATGGCCAATCCACCTAACCCGCACATCTTTGGACTGTGGGAGGAAACCGGAGCACCCGGAGGAAACCCACGCACACACGGGGAGGACGTGCAGACTCCGCACAGACAGTGACCCAGCCGGGAATCGAACCTGGACCCTGGAGCTGTGAAGCATTTATGCTAACCACCATGCTACCGTGCTGCCCCTGTTGCGCTCCCGGTTGTTGTGTGCAGTCTTGTCCTGTTGGGGGGGGCATAGATAGATCATTACAATTCGGCAGGTATCAGCAGGCCGTTCAGATACTGGCACAGGTTGGGGGGAAAGTTCCAGCTAAACCATGGCATATCTCCAGGGGGTCGCAGCGCTCATGTGAGTCTGTGACAACTTTGGTAACTCACTCTCCCCCCCCCCCCCCCCTCTCCCCTCTTGGCACTTACCATGGCAGCCCTGGTGAGGTCGTGGAGCTTCTTCCGGCATTGCTCGCCAGACCGAGGGGTATGCCCCACAACACTCACTGCCGTGCCCACCTCACGCCAGGCCCGTCGCACGACACTGGCAGGGTGGCGATGCCCTTTTCTAAGGCAGAAGATGCTCCTCTGCTGCTCCACGGCATCTAGGAGGGTCTCCATGTCACTTTTGCTGAACCTCGGTGCTGCCCTCCGTGGCTCCGTCATCCTCAGTCTGCTGACCTGGTCGCCCGCGCCTTTTCACGACGCGGAACGGTGTCATACCGACTTCATTCGGGCGTCGCACCATTCTCGCGTCATCGCCCACGTGATTCCTAGCCCATTTCCGGGGCATGAATCGCTCAGGAACCGGGCCGTGGGGAGCCGTCGTGAAACTCGGCCGAGTTCACGACGGCTTTGCCGATTTTTTCCGGTTGTGGAGAATTCCGCCCCTTGTACATTTAAATGCATTGGTATTTCTTCGATTAACGCAGCTTTCTATATGCCTGTAAGAAATCCTAATTGTAATGTATTCACCAATTGGATTGGATTTGGGTTTATTGTCACGTGTGCCGATGTACAGTGAAAAGTATTATTCTGCGTACAGTCCACATTGTCCCATACAGGAAAAAAACATCGGACATACGATAGATACACAATGTAACTGCATAGATATAGACATCGGGTGAAGCATGCTGGAGTGTCAGTAGAGGAGATGTGTGGAGAGATCAGTTCAGTCCATAAGAAGGCCATTCAGGAGTCTGGTAACAGTGGGGAAGAAGCTGTTTTTGAATCTTTAGTGTGTGTTCTCAGACTTTTGTATCTTCTGCCCGATGGAAGAGGCTGCAAGAGAGAATAATCCGGGTGGCAGGGATCTTTGATTATGTTGTCCGCTTTCCCAAGGCAGCGAGAGGTGTAGACAGAGTCAATGGATAGGAGGCAGATTTGCATGATGGACCGGGCTGTGTTCACGATTCTCTGGAGTTTCTTACGGTCTTGGGCCAAGTAGTTGCAATACCAGGTTGAGGGAGAGATTGTTGTCATTACACCACGCCACTGGGTTCTCTATCTCCCTCTTATACTCTGACCCATCATTGTCCGAGATCCAACTTGTCACGGTCGTGTCATCAGCAAACTTGTAGATGGATTGGAGCCAAATTTTGCCACACATTGCTGCCTAGGGACAGCAGGGTAGCATGGTGGTTAGCATAAATGCTTCACAGCTCCAGGGTCCCAGGTTAGATTCCCGGCTGGGTCACTGTCTGTGTGGAGTCTGCACGTCCTCCCCCTGTGTGCGTGGGTTTCCTCCGGGTGCTCCGGTTTCCTCCCACAGTCCAAAGATGTGCGGGTTAGGTGGATTGGCCATGCTAAATTGCCCGTAGTGTCCTAATAAAAGTAAGGTTAAGGGGGGGTTGTTGGGTTACGGGTATAGGGTGGATACGTGGGTTTGAGTAGGGTGATCATGGCTCGGCACAACATTGAGGGCCGAAGGGCCTGTTCTGTGCTGTACTGTTCTATGTTCTATGTTCTATTTGTCTCTCATTATGTGTATAATTCCATCAATTCAGTTTTTGGTACACTTTTCAAAGTACACGGTTATATTGCTAACTCCCAAACAAATCTTAGCCAGTGCAAGAGCCAATTTTGCAGTCACCTTATTTTAAAATCACAAACCACCTCACTTGGTTCCACACTTTCCTTACTCTCATTATGTTTAAAAAGTCACAAATTTAGTTACAAACCATGCTGATGTATTCCCTGAATTGTAACTTGGAACACTGATTTGTAGTGGTTTATGTGTTTTCCCTGGTATAATGTGAGGAAAGGTATATAACCCAGTGAGGAACAGTCCAGTCATTGTGTGAACAATTAATAAATACTACTTATTAACTTAAAAAACAAAAACATACACAAAAGGATTATAATACACTCTGACACTAAAGTAGACTGATGATTATACACACATCATTTTACATGAGAGTAACCCTTGGTCCCTAACTACCTATGTCTTTTGCTTAGAAAATATTTTATTACGTCATTTATAATTTTAACACTTTTAAACAGAAAAATCCAACATAGACAAAAAAATTCACAATGACATAGCCTCCCCGCCACAAACACGGACCCCATCCAACATGGTCCATGTAAACACCCGGTCTCACGGCCCTCCTTTCATCGGTTTTCCAATCTTTGTTCATCACTTCCATGCCTCCCCTCTTTTAGCCCGTACGCTGCCATTACCCCCCTTGCTGACAGACTAATTTTCCTTAAAGAAGCCGATGAACGGCTGCCACCTCCGAGCGAACCCCTGTAATAAACCCCTTAAGGCGAATTTGATTTTCTCCAACCTGGGAAGCCCCACCATGTTGCTTACCCAAACCCCCGACTTTGGGGGCTCCGAGTCCCTCCATCCCAGCAGAATCCGTTTCTGCCAGGGAAACAAAGGCCAAAACGTCGGCCTCCCCCCCCCCCCCCCCCCCCCCCCCCCCCGGGGACAGGGTTAACCACCCTCAGGGTCTCCTCCCAGAGACCAACCTCTAACTCCCCTCCCAACTCTTCTTCCCACTTCCTCTTCACCTCCCCTATTGGAATTCCTTCCCACTCCATCAGCTCCTTATATGCCTCCGAGACCTTCCCCTCCCCAACTCCTGTTTTTGACATCACCTTGTCCTGTAGCCCCCTTGGTGGGAAGCACGGAAAGCTCCAGACCTGCCTCCGAACAAAATTCCGTACTTGCAGGTACCGGAATCCATTCCCACCTGGCAAATAAAATTCCGCCCCTAGCTCCTCCAAATTCAGAAAGCCCTCCTCAATGAAAAGATCTCCAAATCTCTTGATTCCTGCCCGCTGCCACCTCCTAACGCACCCTCCAGTCACCCCACTCCCCCCCCCTCCCCTGCATCCTCCAGTCGCCCACCCGCCTCCCCCCGCCCTTCTCAGTTCCAGCATGAACTCGGGTGTGCCATTGAAGGGCAATGAAAACCCATTTGAGGCACACAAAAAAATTTAAGTTCCATTGCATGACATGTCAGGGTCACTCCTAGCACCAGCGGGAATCACTCTGCTTTTCGCACATGAGGGAGAACTTGATCACGGATTGGGAGAAGCGCACCCTGGATCTGCAACTTGCCGCTTTCTGATGCTAGCTGTCTCTCTAATTCTTCTTTAATTAATTAGTGTTTTACAATTATAATATTTATTTTGCTTTGATGTTATTCACCTGTGGAGCTGGCTTTTGGCATGAACTGTCAATTTCCCCACTTCGAAGTTACCACCTCTATAGCCCCATTGTTTTCTCTAGTCACATATGTAAAATACTTTTTTCCCCACTGACAAGTGAACTTCCAACTCATCATTTCTCCAGACGTCTGCTTCTAACCACCTCCCTATTTTACTTGTTTTTCATGTTTTAATCTTAATTCCACCTCTCCCCCTTTCTAACCAACTTCATTCTGGGCAGCAAATGTAATTTCTCAAGACTAAACTTAATGAAAAAGGTTTGATAGGAGTTCACACAACAGTGAGACCCAATTTTCATTGTTAATTATAAAAAGCTGTAGTTGAGAAGACTAGCAGATTGGAATAAATAAGACAGTGGGAAAAGCTTTATTAGGTCCAGTATACTGTCAATAGGTATATCATTAGAGTTTGCAGCTTATCACACAAAAGGTGATAGAAATCTGAAGTTCTGTTACAAAATGATCCAGAGTGAAATGGGTAAATAGAGTTGAGATACAAATTAAGCTTGATCTAACTGAACTGCAGAATTAACTAGAGTCAATGGGCCAAAGGCCTCCTTCTATATCGTAAATTACTCGAAAAACGTGGAAATTCAAGGAGGGCAAAGTCCTGCTGCATTTAAGGGAAGAATCTCCTTTGAATTTTCTTTCTCCGTTTCCCATCTAGCAGCAGGCCAATTTGATAGGATAGCGATCAGGTGGGAAGGTCTAAGCTGGAAGGCTGAAGCCAGGGACCAGACCAGAGAGAACCACTGAGTCATCAGGGAGATAGGAAAAATTAGGAGATGGCTGTGGGGTCTGACAGGAGGAGATTGCAGGTGGTGAAAATTGCAGAGACAAGTAAGTGACCAGAGATGGGGATGGCAATCATAAGGTACTGGAAGTTTGAATCATAAGGTAGGGTTTCTGGATATTGATCTGTGCATCTAATGTTAGAAATACTAGAAGCAAGACATCAGAAGGCTGAGTGAAGAGGATTTGCCAGTCGCAGAAAGGGTAGCAGGTTGTAGCCAGTTACCTTGGGGGACTGTGGAATAGAAGAAGGGAGGCTGAATTCAGATCAAAGCTATGGTGCTTTTTAATCTGAGGGAGGGGTCGGATCTCTCGCAAGGCTTTAGGTCACTGCACATCGAGGTGGTCAATTAGCCGATCATGGGAGAATTGGAGATTTCACCAGGTTAGATTGGCGAATGGGTGAGACGCAGAAGCAGGGTAAGCAAGACATCACTGCTGCTCCTCCTGGCCTACAAACAATGCAGAAAGCACTTGGCTCTTAAGATTTGGCAGCTCTCACTCCATTTCAGCCTTCGTCTCTCTGATTGCACAGCGGCGAATTTTGCAGGAGTGGCGGTCAGCATCGCCACCAGGTGTGGCGGCTTGGTGGGGTGACCTGTACGACTTCCTGCGGTTGGAGAAGATAACGTATGAGTTAAGGGGCTAAGCGGGGGGGGTTTGAGAAAAGGTGGCATATGTCTGTGACCGTGTTTGAGGGCTGCTCGTCGCAGAAGGGGCAGGTGGGGAAGGGGGGGAGGGGCGATGGAGGGAAAAAATCTGTACAGACTGCTGATTTTTGGGGAGTATGTTTCCCGGGGTGTTTAGTTGCTGTAACCTGTTTTGATGCATGTTTATAAAATACATTTTTTTTAAATGTCTGTTAAGAGACTTGGAGCTCGACAATAGAGGATAATCAATAACTGGTAAGTTTCAGTTCCAAGACACCTGTTATTATAGTTAAGAAACTTAAGAATGCATAAAGTAATAGGCGACATGTGAAAAGAAAATCTTTTGCTTTTATATAGTGCGTTCCATCTCTCAAAATGTGCTGTAGCATCCCACGTACAATAAATAACCTGGAAGCGCAACAACTACTCATTAGGGAAACGCAGCGGTTAAGGAAAGAGTCAAACAAATTCCCTCATTCAAGTACAGGGAGGAATAATGCCAAAATACACAGTTCTCCTGAAACATTCCAAAATCTTTTAATTTATGAAAATGGTGCCTTGGCTAACGTGAACAATCAGTTTGCAATCAGTTGCACAGACCTTTTAATTTATTAAAAGGGGCCCTCCACTGTCCATTGCAAAGCTGGTGCCAGGAACAACAAGGTGTCCTAAGAATGCAACGTTGATAGGACATAAGTGCCAGACAAAAGCTCACGTAATCCAACCATTAACACATCTTTTCAATGTGTTTACACATATTTGAACAATTATACTTGACTGCCTGTCACTTCCAGGGGAGAAATCCCAAAAATGGGGGTGACAAGTTGAGCCTCACTCAAGGAATTTTCCACTGCATTTACATTAGCTTCCAGACATAGCCCCAGTTGAAAATCTAGACGTCGCTGTTTATGCCTACCAATAAATTCAAATTGTTATGTATTTCAAAGTCCAAGTTTCTTAAGAGCTTGAAGAGTCTGATTTAGAATTTATATTTCTAAAAACAAACTTTGCAAATGGTTGTGAATATCCACCTTCACCTAGTACTGCTGCATACTACTGCTAGATTACTGATGGCTTGAGCATAAAATATTTATAACCTTTATCAAGCTATAAGAAGCTAAGATACATCAGACATGTGTAATATGACTACATTTTCCAAAACTCGATATCAGGTAATTAAATATTCAGAAGATGCTTTAAGAAAATCCATTGCAACATAACTCACCTAATCTGGATCACTTGCAAAAACTCAAAACTACTTGTGTATTTATTTTCTTTGTGTTTTATTTAATTTGCAAAATAAATAAGGAGGGCTAGATTTTCCTCACAGATGGCAATAATTTAAATCAATGGAATGAATATGGGACAAGTTCAACATTAATTTTTCTACCAGATTACTGCTAAAGCAGTGAAGATGCAAATATATCCCTTTTCATTCCGTTGAATCCCTGTCTACTACTAACATAGCATTCAGTAGCATCTAATAGGGAAATAAAGAGATGGAAAATAAATGTTTCAAAAAAGTTCAAAATCACCAAGATCAATGCAACATCCTCTTTGTACTGAAAATATTTAGCCTGCGTTTCATGATGACTGATTTGAAAATTGCTCATTTGCCTTTGTACATCTTTTTTTTTAAATAATTTTTATTGGAATTTTTTACAGAAAATATAAAAATATAACAACAAGTATAGCAACAAGCAGTAATATGCAACTAACAGCCCCATAACACCCACAATTCCCCCCATACCGTAACATCACATGTATCACACTCCCCCCACCGCCCCCCCAACAAGAGAACTTAACCATAAATTAAAATTAAATAAATCAAATTTAAATAAAATAAGCCAACATAATCAACGTTCCCCCCCCCCCCTCCGGGTTGCTGCTGCTACTGTCCCAGTACCCTATCGTCGAGCCAGAAAGTCGAGGAAAGGTTGCCACCGTTTAAAGAACCCTTGCACCAATCCTCTCAGGGCGAATTTAACCTTTTCAAGCTTAATGAAGCCCGCCATGTCATTGATCCAGGTCTCCACGCTTGGGGGCCTCGCGTCCTTCCACTGTAGCAAAATCCTTCGCCGGGCTACTAGGGACGCAAAGGCCAGCACACCGGCCTCTTTCGCCTCCTGCACTCCCGGCTCTACCCCAACCCCAAAGATTTGCCTTTGTACATCTGCGTACCCCTGGAACTGTGTGTTATATACTGAGCAAAAACAAGGGAGTGGATTCTGTTTCATTCCCCAACATTCTGATGCCTGCTCCAAGCCACTGTCACGAGCACTGGCAATGAGAAAAGGAACCTTTTTAAAATCGCAAATCTTTAATGACCAACAAAAAATGCAATTAAATATTAAAAATGATCTTTAAAGAAAAGTCTTACATGTGAATATGCTTAACTGAATAATTTTGATAACCAGGAATTTAAATAAAATACAGAAAGATTATGTCCATTTCTTCCTAATTTATACAGAATCCCGAATCCATGATTTAATACACAAATAAAAAGGTTCACTACACAATGCTCATCCAGCTATCGCATTTTGCAATGGTCAAATTTCAAATCGGAATACCCAAAGAAATCACCCAAACACAGGATCTGATTATCGCCTGATTTTCACCTCCTCTGAAAGCAGGAAATCATTCTGGTGCATGCCTATAGAAGATGCAGAAATGCCTTTGGTATTTTCTAAAGTATTTTATTGAATTGTTTGCTTGAGGAATCACAACAAAAAATACACTTTCTGACATGTGTGATTAAGCCAAATGATATTTTCCCAACCATGCCAGGCCAAACTTTGCTAAACTTTAATTTTCAGCAACAGGTTGCATAATAATGAACGTTATTCAGTGATCTTCATTCCTGTTTAGTTATAGACTTGTTTTGGCCAACTTGCCAGATCAATCTTCTGCAGTATTTATAGAGCAATTTGTTTACACTGTAAACTAAATTAGTAGACAATCATTATGCAAAAATTTTCCAAATTCTGAATTTATATGTCGTTCTCCAGAAATATTAAGATTATTTTACCAAATTAGTTCTGTTGGATTCAGTATTTATCTGCAGTCTATTGAATGTATTCTAACTGTTATTGCAATTAATCAACAAGAGCATAGCATCAATCCCTAGTAATATAATCTGGATTTATTTTTTGCTTTTTGGCAATATTCAAAGTTTTTAAAAACACAGATCACCAGTGTATCAAACCAAACATATTTTCTAAACAAAATATTCTGAAATCTAGAAACTAAACTGTTGTGTTTTGCCCAGTGCTTTATTTGAAAGACTATAAATCAAACAGGTTCAATATTGTCATAGTT